>NC_056735.1:1218958132-1219258132 GCF_019279795.1 Protopterus annectens
TATTATGGGCCAAGTACTACATTCAATTACATGCATATATGCTTCACATAAATGTTGTGGGAATGATGCCTCTTCTGGATACAGTTTGCTGTGTGAATGGCTGGATGGATGTGTGTTTTTTTTTTTGGTTTGTTGTATTTGGGGGTTTTTTTATTTATTTATTTCTCTCTCTCGCTCACTCTCTATCTCTATCTCAGCCTCTTTCCACTAAATGGATTCAGCTGCTTTGAATAGATTGCAGCATGGATTTTGTAGGTGATGCACATGATCAGCTGATAGCCTCTGCACCAATCAGTGTCCATCACTTGCTATCTGCATGCAGCCTGCTGTGTAGTACTTCCAAATACCACTGTCATGGCAACCCTCGACTATAAATTCTTACATCATGTGGGCGTGGACCCTTTGCCTTTCCTGTATGGAGGACATCCTTTCTTTGTGTGGGCGGCAGTGTTACAGACAACAGGTAGCAATACCACTTACAAGAGGACTTGCAGACTCAGGACAGCTATATATTTGTATAAGGTTCCAGACCTACAGACAGTGTGAGTATTGTTGTTATATGCATTGCATACCACAAGTGTTACAGAGTTTGTGTGTTCATACTAGCTTAGAATGGAATGCAGTCTGTCTGCATAGCCCTCAACTGTGGTCCTATCCACATGATGGCCAGAGGTGTGCTGTTATGTTTTGTCAGTCCATTACACAGGTTTTGTGTCAGATATATCACTGGCATTGTGTCTGTTGAGTGCTATCAGTACATGGCTACATCCATTTGTGTTTCTGACTTCATATTCTTGACTAAGGGAATGTTGCAAACTATCCTGTAACACCAGCAACTTTCTCAGTGTATAGCAACACTATTTCAAATATGGCCCTGTGTTCTGGCCTCTGTCCTCCACCTATATACCAGGCTTTGTCCATATGACATGCAGTAAGAGGTTGTTATGTAGTGGCCTGTGATTATGTCATGCTGCCATTCCTGCCATCATTCCAGTGATGTTGTGGTCCCCACACATATTGTGGGGTAGGGTCCATATATATGTGGGCTACAGCTGGACAAAACATGTATGCCCTTCTGCAGTCCAGAGGTCAGTGTATGTAACTGTTTTATGCCCATGTAAGTCAGTTTATGGGGGTGGGGTTTGCACCATATATAACCTAGGCTGTTACAACATGTGAGAGATATCAGTAGGAAGAAGCCTTAAGGTATATGGCTGTACATTTTCATACATTTCACTGTGGGAACATTGGTGGCTTAGTGCTTACTGTCATACAGACTGTTCTGTTTGTCAGTGTGATAGTGATGTTTTCAGTTAAGCATTATGTAACAGATACATTGTCACTGTGGCAACTTAATTCTTTTTCCCCAAGGGGTTGAGTACAGATTGTAATTGGATGCTGGTAAACTATATATCTGCATTACTTACTGTTGCTTCATTGTTATCCTCTAGCCCAGTCTTTCTTTACTATTGTACTACTTGAAGGCCTTGGCATGGACAGCAACATATTTTATGCTTTCGAATTGCTGTATAAAATGATCTGCTTTTGAGTTGCATTAATCAGTTAGTATGTATTTCAAACACCTAACAGGTTTATGGCATGGCATATTCAACTGTAATAGTACACAAATAAACATTTCTTATGTATGCAAACCTGTGTTTGGTATCATATCCTTTGATTTCTCTGTGGGTATATGTTTCATGCAATAATTGTCTTTTGTATGAGTGAATCATACACTGTCCATTTTAAAAGGTGGTAACTGTAGGAATATTGGTTGTTCAATATGCTGTGCACCCTCTAAATATGTATCTTCCTGTACATATCTATGCGTGTGTATGTGTATATACATACATATCTATATATATATGTATATGTATATGTGTATCTGCATATATGTGTGTGTGTGTGTGTGTGTGTGTGTGTGTGTGTGTGTGTATATGTATCTTTGGAATGTTTATTGCTTCCACATTGTACATTCCCTATGGTAGCCAGATTGTACTGAATGATATGTTATTGATACCATCCTGACATCATACAGGTTGGATGGATTACTAACTTCTTATGGCTATTTGTATAGGGTCCTGGGAATGGGACTTGCAAGTGTTGGTATTGTGTTGCAAGGCAGATCTGTTTGGCTGTGGGGGAGGGGGTGATGTCAATTAATTACAAGAGCTACTTTGCTTGGCCCCCCTCACACCCATTAACATTGCCTTTGGTCATATATGTATTTGTTAAGTTCTCTTTTATATTTATAGATATATATCTGAATATATATATATATATATATATATATATATATATATATATATATATATATATATATATATATATATATATATATATATATATACACCCTAGCAATGTATACATATGTGTGTGTATATATATATATATATATATATATATATATATATATATATATATATATATATATATATATATATATATATATATATATATATATATATATATATATATATATACACACACACACACACACACACACACACACACACACACACATACATCTACATGTATAAATACATTTCCTGTACTGTTGAATGATTGTGCTGGATGATATGTTTGTGAAAATATCAGGGAGATGTATATCTGATGTAGCTTAGTGGTAAATCACTTTGGTTATGGTTTGCAGGGTACTGGGTTCAAGACTTGCAAAGGCTGTTTATTTTGTTGCTGGGCAAAACAAGGGCTGTTGGATACAGAATGTTTAAGGCACTTTTAAGCAGTTGTATGTGGGTTTGCGCGGGTTTGCATGATGGTAAGCAATGCTAACTTCCGATTAAATATGTTTACAGTCAGTTAGCCTCTAGATTTCTTATCCTGTGTAGGCATTGCTTACCCCCATACAAACAGGTTTAAACCCACTTACTGCTGCTTAAAAGTGCTTACTCCCGCTTATCGCTGTGCTAATTTCTTTAAAAGAAAATAAAAAGGGTTGATAGGAAAGTGGTGAAAAAGGAGCACAAAGAGGGAAATACAGTAGCAATAATTGCTAGGGATGTGCAAGATGGGTGTAGGGAAGGTCCATAGCTGCCCATTTCTTCTACAGCAACAGTTGTGCATATACACTGATTTGGTGGGAGATTTTGGACACTCATACCCTTGAGAGAGGGGTGAGGACAAAAATAATATGTTGTGAAGCCAATTAGACCAGATTACTTGTGTCCAGTGGACACGTGTGAAATGGACAGCTATATATGGGGTGAGATTTTTTTTTTGGGAACAGATTGCCCTTTTTTTAAGGTGAGACTGGGACGTTGGGGAGTGAGAGTAGGTATATTTGGGGTAGTAGGTTGGGTAGGATAACAGACAAGACAGACAAGACAGCATACAGGGGCAATATATGACACATGTGGGGGTAAACACTTTGGATGGGGAGGGGTGTTTGGAAGTCAGAAGCCCATGAGCCCCTTAGTGGAAATAGTGGGACCAGGGTCCCCACCCATTAGCAGTCACCACTGCACCTTCATGGCCCCAAAGGTGGCTGTGCTAGGGGCTGGGTAGGAGGGGCAGGCTGACCCTCTAAATGTACCCATGCAGCCCTCAAGCTACTGTAGCATATCTCCAAACTCCCTGCAGAGCTTGCTATGCACCGGACCCTGGACCTGAGAATGGGTGACAATATCCTGTCCACACCCACTCCCGCGGGGGGGCGAGCCCCATTCCCTGAGGTGGTTCCACCCAAAGGTGGTGCAGGACCAGCAGACAAGGAGGTCCTGGGATGGGCCCCAGAAGTGCTGGTGCCTGGTGCCATGGCCAGATGAGGAAGGAGAGGTGGGTCCGCTGGGAGCAGTCTTCCCAAACGTGCTATGGTGTTTTCATTTTAAAACATATGTTGGTTAGTAATAGTCAACAGATTCCAGGATTAGGTATAACAGCATGCATAGATATTTTCATTAACCCAAAACACCAGATATGGAACAGCTGCATAGCAAGCAGAACACATGCATATATGGAACCACAGTGGCCATTACAACAGCATGCAGGTACATTGATGGCAGCATGCCACCAATGTGGGAGTATTTCAACATAGCACATGCATAGAAACAAATTTCAATATTTATCAAACAATAGAACATATGTCCGAACAGTAGATTTAATTATACACATACCGATTGAGTTGTGTATTTAGTTTATTGTAGCAGATATGGTAGGGGTTAGAGAAAGATGTCAATTAACATCTCATATATCCCTGTAGTTCTCATTACTTTTTTAGTCAGTGCTTTGATCTGTACCTTACAGGTATTATTACACTACCCTATTGCATTTATTTGGACAGTGGCATGGATGTAGACAACTGGGTCTACCTGATAATGCGAACATGCCAAAACACCGACAACGAATTAACCGACACCAGAAAACCGAAAGTTGAAAAACACGAAACTTCACATGCCCGACAAACCACAATCCCAACAATCAACAAAACAAATACCTTTTCTGAAAAACACACACACAACACAAGCACACCAACAACCTTACAAACCTACACTAAACCTTACATACACAACTATCTATGCACTAACCTTAACCCAAACCTTAACCCTAAGGTCCGTCACTATTGCACACTTACCTTATCCGCACCCTAACCCTAACTCACTTAATCCGCCCCTAGCCCTTAAGTCTGTCAATATCGCACACTTACCTTACCCGCACCCTAACCTTAACTTACTTAATCTGCCCCTAACCCTTATATCTGTCAGTATCGCACACTTACTTACCCGCACTCTGACCCTAATGTCCGTCCCTATCGCACACTTACCTTAACATGCTGGTGTTCTCAGCATCAGGATCTTCAACTTTCGGCCTTCTCCGTTGTCAATCTTCCAGTGTTGGTTATCTTGTTGTCATTCTTCTCAGCTTTCAACGTTACCAGCTAGACCCAGACAACTATATACATGAACTGTGTTTTACCTGCAGTATACATCTCTTACCTGGTATACCTGTGGAGTTATTATTTGTTAACACTACCTAACTGTTTCTATGCATATTCCCAGATTCTATGTTGATGTTATGCACATATCTCCATCTCTTATTGCACACACTCTGGGCATGTCTTGACAACATGCAGGTGAAACTTGGACATATTTTGACTATTCCCCCCATAAACCTTTGGTGAGTTGCTACAGTGACAGGTTTGTTTTCATAGATATTTTCCAAATATTTACAGGCCTGACAATCAGTTATATGACATTAATTTCTGCCTAAATGTCAGAGATTATCACGCTGATATGCCATGGGGACAGGTTAACAGGCAGCAGATATGGGCTAATTATCTGGACATTCTGGACAGATCTGTACAGTTGAGGGGTAGGATTCTGCATACAGCTTACTACCACTCCCAGGATTTAAGCCATGGTTGTGTCTGCTAAAAATAAAACAGTGTACATCACAGTGGAGTGTGCCATATAGATATTGCTCTGTATCTTTTCTCTGAATTCTGTCTATAAGTCTCCTGTGGTTTTACAATTTGACCTTGTAATTACAACACTCTTATACTGGGTTTCCTAGACAGTTTTATTATGTTGTACTGTGTGGATGATAGTGAGGAGTAATACCTTATTAGTCAGAGGTACTGCAACACTGACACTGGCATACAATACCAGATTAAACAGTACCAGTCCAGGATTTCAATATTTTATTTCTAGGCACAGTTTTTGTATCTAACAGACCTGTGGGGGGAATGTTTGTTAACACTACCTGAATGTTGCCACACATATTATCAGATTCCACATTAATATTATGTACATACATCTCACACTGTTACTACACACACTCTGGTTATAGCTTCACAACATGGGGGTGGAGATGGGACATACTGTGCATATTACTCTCATAACATTTTGGTGAGTTGCTAGAGTGACAGGTTTGTTCTTATAGATATATATCTGACAGTTATGATGTCTGACAATCAGTTGCATGTCATTATTTCCTGCCTAAACTTCTGGGATCATCTCACTGATTTGCCAGGGGGACAGGGTGACAGGCAGGGGACTTACACCAGTTATCTGGACTTTCTGACAATACCTGTACAGTTGTGGGGTATAATTCTGCATACAGCTTACTATGACTCCCAGGATTTGAACCATAGCTGTGTGTGCTAAAAATACAACACTTCAGTTCTCAGTTGAGTGTGCTGTTTGGATTATGTTGTCTATCGTTTCAATGTTTTCTATCTAAGTCTCTCTCAGTTGTGCAATATGACCTTGTGATTACAACAGTCATATACAGGCATTCCTACACATTTTATTTATGTAGCACAGTGTGGGTAACAGTGCTTAATACAACAGTACTATTAAGAGATTGCAACCCTACATTACCATATGATACCAGGGTAAACACAAGCAGTCCAGGAGTTAGACCTTTATTGCCAGGCTGTTGACCTTTTATTTACGTGCAACCTATATCTGACTCTCCCTGCCATATTGTCTGGTTTATTCAGTACATTCCATACACAATACAGATTTTATACTGGCAATTAACTTTCTACTACTTTTAGATTTATTTCTTATGACAGTACATTCAAGATTATTACTAACTTGCCTCACGACACAGCCTCTGCAGTCTACAGGCATGGGCTTCCCGATTCACAGCCCGCTTATCTGCTGCTGTCAAAGACATAAGAGGAATATTTAGCCATAGCTATCCATAATATACATGAGCTGGCAATTATTAAACGGGTAGTAGAATGATACACACGGCTGGGATGTCACCCATGTGCCTAGCCTCTTGGATCCACTTATCCAAGAGCTTCCTCTTTCTCATTTTCAGGTCAGTATAGTGATGCCTGACCTGCTCACCAGTTCGAGGGATGCCAGTGGCACTGATGAGGTCATGGGTGAGATGGTCCCAGGCTTCTGCTTTATATTGGGAACCCTGGTACTGGCCCTGCAGCAGTCTCTGGTCATGGTTTTTAACAAGGAGTTCTGTCATGACTTTGGACTCCTGAATGCCCCAGCGCTGCATCCGGAAGCATGATCCTTCACCCACACCAGCCATAGTGCCTACAGGAGGAAGCAGCAACCAGTTATGACATGTATTCCTGCATGTGGTGTTTAAATCGGGCTGATTTCCTGCACTTTGCCATGATTGGACAGTTTTGAAAATGCTAAGCTATGGGCAGACCTGCTTACCTAAGGTTGGCATTGCTTAAAGGGGTATACCAATGGACAAACTGATTTAGCTGGCCTACACATTGCTTACACATTCTAAGCAGGGGTGCGTAGCATTGCTTAATTTTAAATTTGCACACTATTTGCTGTTTGGCATTGATTTATCATTCATTACATGTTATATATTTGTTTGGTATCCATGATTCATGTTTACGTACACTGTATGGGGTCCTTGTGTTTATTGGGGGATTTCAAAACTTTATTACAATGACACCTTACATCTGGACTTAATGCAATACTCTGGTTCACATATTTATGTTATGTAGTAGGTTATATAGCATAAAACTGTATATAGATTCCTTTCACATGTAAATTTTGATTTTTGCTATAGTGAGGATCTGTTTGGGGATACCTCAGTCATATGTACTGCTGTGATGGCTTACTGGTTAACTACTATAACTATAGTGTACAGGGTCCTGGGTTCAAGACAGACAAGGGCTGTTTATTTTGTTGCTGGGCAAAGCAGCAGCTGTTGAATACAGAAATTTAAGACACTTTTAAGTAGTTGTAAGCGGGTTTATGTGGGTTTGCGTGATGGTAAGCAATGCTAACTTCTGTTTAAATATGCTTACAGGGAGTTAGCTTCAATATTGCTTAACCTGTGTGCACATTGCTTACCCCTGCTCAAAGACTTAAACCCACTTACTACTGCTTAAAAGTGCTTACTCCCACTTACCCCCGCACTAATTTAGACAGAAATGTAACATGGCTCTTGGGAAAGTGGTGGA
Organism: Protopterus annectens; assembly: GCF_019279795.1. Lineage (NCBI taxonomy): Eukaryota > Metazoa > Chordata > Ceratodontiformes > Protopteridae > Protopterus > Protopterus annectens. The sequence goes on from NC_056735.1 coordinate 1,218,966,051, forward strand.
TCTGGACACTCTATGGATTTATCATTCATTACACATTATAACGTCAATTTGTATCCCTGATTCATGTGTACATATACTGTATGGGGCACTTGTTTTTATCTATGGATTTTACCACATTATTACATCAACACCTCACATCTGCATTTAATGCAGTACTCTGGTTCACAAATATGTTATTTAGTAGATTATATGGCAAAAAACTGCCCATAAAGTGATTTTACATGGAAAACGGAATTTACTACAGTGAGAATTGAACTGGAAATAACTGCTCGCAAAGCAAGCGCTCTGACCACTACACTACTGCTTCAAGTGCATGTATCTTGATGCATATCTTCTTGTGCCATTTAAGCTACAGTATGTGTAGCTAAGCAATGGGCAAATCTGCGCACCTATCGTTAAATTTAATCTGTTTGATAAAAAAAAAATTCTACTGCTATTTTCTCTTGGAAGGGACAGGTTTCACTTATTGCTGTGGATTCCTTTTTGCATCTGCATATTTGACAGACATCCTAGCAACCACCCACACCTCTCAACCTCTTCAGGCACACTATCTGGACAAAGCTTAACAAAATTGTGGTGCAACAATGGACATATTTTCATTATTGCTCTTATAATCTTGGGAAAGTTGCCAGGGAAACAGGATTTGTTTTAATATATGTTTTATCACAAATTTGAAGTCGAACACTGAAATGTATGCATTACTTACTGACTTCAAACCTGAGATCATCCCAGTGATTTGCCAGGACAATTGGGGTGCTGTATGGCCGTGACATGTGGACATTCTGCGATAATTTGTACAGTTGGGAGATATGCAGCCTCCTATAAGCATTCTCTCTCATTATTATTTCTGGGTGGCACTTCCTGAGAGCAGGGGCATGTATACTGTGAGAGGTCTGCTCTCAGTCACAGCCCTGCACTCGTCCACACTCCATGTCCATTTAGGAGCAGAGGCAGCATGCCTTCATTACTATGCATGGCACACTGCTGTACTGCTCTTAAATGGATGGTTTCCATGCAGGAATAAGCTATTTCTGCATGGAACCTTACTGAATCCTGGGGTTAGTATATATTAATATAAAGTTTATAAACTGAATCTTCCTGTTTTAATGTTTTTTATCTGATGAAGTTTTCTGGGAAAATGAAAGAGCTTATCTCAAACCTATCGAATAAATTACCTTAATCCCAGTTACTCCTGGACTAGTGTGACATTTGTTGTTTTACCAGTTTACAGTGTTTATTTATTTCCCATTCATTATTTAAAATGAGTAAAAAACAAACATCTCTCGAGAACTTCTTTGGCAAAGGGGAAAACCCCAATGCTGAGACAGCAGAAAACTAAAAGTATAAGCAAAATGAAAGCTGCACTTAAAAGAAAATAACAAGAGTCCTACTTAAATTATGGGTTTATTGCGAAAGGTAATTCACATGCTCCAGGCCTGCTCTGTATTATATGTTATGACCAGCTATCCAATGAGGCCATGAAGCCTTAGAAACTGCTTTGCCACATAGAGACAAACACCCTGCATTAAAAGATAAGCCTTTGGAGTTTTTTGAAAGAAAAAAAAAACATGACAACAAAGGACAGAAGAAATTACTGAAGGCCACCACATCAACAAATCTGTCTGCACTGAAAGTATCATACTTACTGGCTAACTGTATTGTTAAGGCTAAGAAGCCTTTTACTATTGGTGAAGACCTGATCTTGCCTACTGCTAAAGACATTTGCCATGAACTTTTCGAAGAGGCTGCAGATAGAATGGTAGTACAGGTTCCTCTTTCGGCTAGCACCATCACCAGAAAAATTGATGAAATAGCAGAGGACATTGAGGCACAATTGTTAGGGAGGATTAATGAGTCACCATGGTATGCAATCCAGGCTGAAGAGTCTACTGATCCTGACAGCAAGGCAATACTGCTTGTTTTGTGTGATATATATTTCAGGAGGATGTGCATGAGGATATGCTATGTGCATTATCATTGCCGAACAACACCACAGATGCAGAACTGTTCAAGTCTTTGAATGATTACATATCAGGTAAACTGAGTTTCTCCTTCTGTGTTGGTGCATGCACAGACAGAGCAACTGTCATGACTGGACAGCTTTCTGGTTTCACTACTCGAGTTAAAGAGGTCACGCCTGAATGTGAATCTACGCACTGTGTCATTCACAGTGAAATGCTGGTTAGCCTAAAAATGTCACCTAAACCTAACGTTTTGAATGATGTCATTAAAGTTATTAACCACATCAAAGAAGATGCCCTTAACTTTAGGCTGTTTGAGCAGCTTTATGAGGAGATGGATTCAGAGCACAACTGTTTTCTCTTATACACAGAAGTTAGATGGCTTTCTAAAGGTAGATCGCTAGCCAGATTGTTTGAGCTGCAAGAGCCGCTCCAGAGATTTTTTTTTAGAAAAACCATCATCACTTGCAGCACATTTCAGTAACACAGAATGGATTGCAAAACTTGCTTACTTGTGTGACATATTCATCCTGCTTAACAAACTCAATCTGTCACTTCAGGGGGAGAAGAACAACTGTTTTCAAGTTGGCAGATAAAGTGGCTACATTCAAAGCCAAACTGGAACTGTAGGGATAGTGAGTGAACATAAGGATATTTGACATGTTTCAAACATTAGCAGGGATTTTGGAAAAGACTGAGCCTGGGCCTTCATTCTCCCAACTGGTACATGATCATCTATCTTTGCTTTTAAAAGAGTTCAGGTGTTACTTCCCAACAACAAAAGACCCAAAACTAGGAAAGAATGGATGTGCGACCCATTTGTGAACATGCCAGGTGAATCGACCATGTCAGTGCTGGAAGAAGATCAACTGTTTGAGATTGCAAATGACAGTTAGCTTAAAAGTATTAGAGACAATTTCAACTCTGCCAACATTCTGGATTAAAATCAAGTCAGAATAGCCTGAGATCACCACAAAAGCACTGAAAACCTTGTTTCCATTTCTAACATCCTCCCTGGGATTCATGAAGGCTGATTTTCCATGCAAGAACAGTGTAGGAGCTCCTGCATGGAAATGGCTGCCGAGTGATCCAGGAAAGTGCTGTTTTCATGTGCATGAGTGGCCCTACACTGTTCTAGCATAGAAAACCTGCAAATATGCAAATAACCTCATTTGCTGGTGAAAACCATGCAAATGAGGTAATTTTGCGATCCACCAAGCTGCCAGGTCTCCGTGCTAGAACAGTGTCAGTGCAGAAATGTATTCTGCTAGTAATTGACTACATTTCTGCATCCGACAAAACAGAGGCATGACAGCTCATATAAAAGCATGTATTATGTTTAACACACATGCCAATGGCCAAATATAAGGCCATTGGCATTAAAAACTGTTCATTCTTTTTTTAAAATTAAACTGTTTTCCTTTGTCTGACCTTAGCCGTTTAAGCATAGGACAGCGGCACGCAAATGGGATCATGCCGAAAAAAAAAAAAATGAGAAAAGTTAATTTTAAGTTAATGCTGCATTTTGCCATTATAGCCAATGGCATGCAGAATGTAAACAATACCAAAGAGCACTGGTTGTCAAGGGGAATCCTGAGGTAGTTGGTGCTATAGATAGCACGCACATCCAAATCCACATCAAAGCATCACTCGGTGAGTGGGGTATGGTCTACATAAACCACAAGGGCTTCCCCTCCATTAACTGCCAGGTCATGTGCAATGCCCAGGGTATTATCATGAATGTGTGTGTGCTGACAGTCCTGGAAGCTATCATGACTCCCACATCTGGCATTGCTCACAGCTGTATCAGGCATTTGCCAGTGGGGACATCCCATATGGCCATCTAGTGGAGGATGCTGGCTATGCACTGGAGCCGTGGCTGATGACATCCATCAGAAATGCACACACACCCGAACAAGAACAACATAATAAGGCACATGCACAAACCAGGATCATTGTAGACATGTGTTTGGGATGCTCAAGTCATGTTTACATTGCCTTCACATATCCAGTGGAGCCTTGCAGTACTCTCCAGCTACATGTACACAAATGTTCATAGTATGTGCCATGCTACAAAATATTATCCTGCAGAAACAGCTGCAGCAAGAACAGCACAGGGCAGGGCCACACAGCCCCCCACCCTTGCAAAGGCCAGCACAGGCAGAGAGAGACTCAGATGAGGAACATCCTGAGCCTGCCCCTGTAGGCAGAAGGAGGCGTGCCCAGTATGCCCAAGCCTTGGCAAAGAGGCAAGGCATAACACACACACTGACACTGTAGGGACCCAGGGACTGATACATCTCTCCGACTTGCACATACAGTAAAAGGGATGCCAAACATGACACTACCTGTGCTTTACCATGTATAGGGAGTGTACTACGTGCATCTGACATAGTGAGCCCTCCAGCACTGTCCTCAATACTGGCACAGCAACAAAGTAAGTTACCTTTCCTATCAATTACTGACTGGAGTAGTATGTTCTCATAGTTGTATGTATGATATGGATGCAAGCATGCAAGGGAATTGGGTGTCTGAATGGGATAACAGCAGACAGCTATATTGGACAGCAGGAAATTCACAACAAATACTGGTGTCAACATACTAGGCAGCACTACATAAGGTGACAACTCCCACCGCAGTACATGTCATGGTTCAAATAACTGTAGGTGTCAATAGGTCACACACATGGATGTCAATGAGGGTCACATACCAACCACCAGCCTCACCCAGCAGGACAGGTGTAGATGACCATAAAGAAAGGCTGGGCTAAGGCCCCCAAATGATGGCAATGGTGAACATCCCCCCCACCAGACCTACACAGACATACTACAACAGGTCTGGCAGTTGCATTCTATTTCTGAATGGTAAGAAGTCTGAAACTGAAATTTATGTTATTAAGATCTAACATGTGCACTCTACTGATATGCCTTGTTTCTGCATGATAGGTCACAATACAATATGAAATGGAAGCCAACAGAATAACCGAAATACCAGTGCAGTCATTGCAAATGTTTAAAGTCTGCAGGTGTGCACCCCCCAACAATCCCACATAGAAATGCAGTAACAGATGTCTGCAGCACTCTCAAATGGCCTACAATCCTCTAGCAAAGCCCCCTGCCTCACCCATAGTGCCAATGTACGGAATGTCAGGGGGTTGCAACTAACAACCTAACACAGTAAACAGAAAACAAATGCAAGATTTGTTGACAAATGCCAGTAGCATGTCTTCCCATCTCCTACTGCAAGGACTGTGTTCGAGGACATAAATACTACTGGGATAAAAGCCCAACTATAGGGATACCTCTGAGATATTGCTTACATAATGTTAGGAAGAGGAGAGAATAACAGGGGGGTGTAGAAGCATGGATGTCATGTAGTGTGTGAAGTCTGAAACTCTATTGTCCACCCATACTACTCCCTGACTGCAAACCCATGAATGAATAGCCACAAAACTGCTTGTAAACCACAATGTGAAGGTAAACTGACCAGATATACGAGTCCTGCCTCTGGATAACTTGGGTGTATCTGTACAGCTGAGAGGTATGGCCCCAGCAGGATATGGCCATTTTGTGAAATTGAGAAAAGCACAAGGAGGGGATCCCCAGCCAGCATACTAACAAGGTGGTGGACCATTTACACAGAACCAGAAGTCTATTGTCTGTAGCTACCCCTCCGCAATGGCAGGTGTGTGCCAGAATGTGTAGTCTGTATGCCTCAAAATATTGGTCTCAGCTTCCTCCATCATGTATTTTCCTGGTAAATAACTGTGAGCAAAGAGTGATAACTGTCATTAGTTGATGACATGATACATAACAGTGTAAAACAGTACATATGTCAGAAAATCTATGCTACAACCAAACATGTCACACAAGCAGAACAGACAGCAATAGTTACAGTATCCCCCGTATGTTATGCCCATTGTCTCTACATATTAGCAACCTATCTGCAGATATCCTGCAGAAACAGTTTGCTAGGTGCAGCTGTAGCACACAAAACCCTGAACTGGAGTCCAACCTTGCCTGGAATGGATGAACGCACTCAATATAGAAGGTCATAATGGCCATGCTCCTACACTTAGAAAAATCAAGCCCATGTCTCACAACACAGTGGACTACAGATATCGGTTATATGCAGCTGTCTGTGCACACATACCAAATTGTACACCATTGATACTTCACAGACACACATTGGATAGGAATACTCACACATATCTAAGGCCAACATAGTATAATATGTCAAACATATACACACAGAGATGTGGGGAAGAGAAAGACAGGCAGCAACAGAGAGAATCCCATTATGAGGCCTTTCCCACCCAGTACACATCCCATTGGCCTATATTACATGATGTACTAATGTCATTCACTGTAGAAATACATTTGGTTAGCCCTCAGCCCTATAGTCGCAGTGGTGCTTGTGATAACTGTGTAACACTACAGTACAAATAAGTGTCAAATGTAAAGTTGTTTGTGAGTACATGTGTGTGTGTATGTGTGTGTGTGTGTGTGTGTGTGTGTGTGTGTGTGTGTGTGTGTGTGTGTGTGTGTGTGTGTGTGTGTGTGTGTGTGTGTGTGTGTGTGTGTGTGTGTGTGTGCGCTCGTGTTTCTAGATGAATGTGATTGAGGCCATTCACACTTACTACACATCCCTTACTCCTCTTTTAACACTGCTACTGATGTCATTCACCTTCAAAGATACCTTTGGACAGATTTATAGTGTATAAGCTCTGTGGTGCTTGCAATGAATGTGTAATACTGTAGTGTAGCAGCTGAGTAAGGTAGGAATTCTAACCCTCGTCCTGGCAATTGTGAAAATGTGTGTCTTTGTGTGAGAGAGTGTGTGTGTGTCTTTGTAGAGACCTGATTTTGTGGTCATTCACACTTACTACACTTCCCTTACCCCTCCTTTAGCACTGCTGCTGAGAGTGTGTGTGTCTTTGTAGAGACCTGATTTTGTGGTCATTCACACTTACTACACTTCTCTTACCCCTCCTTTAGCACTGCTGCTGATGTCACTCACCTTCAAAGATACCTTTGGACAGCTCTTCACCATCTAAGTTCTGTGGTGCATGTGATAAATGTAGAACAATGTAGTAGCAATGACTACATAAGTAGGGGTTTGAATCTTAGTCCTGGCAAGTGTTTGTGTGTGTACATATACCTACATATATATGTCTGTACTTTAAAGATTTTGGCCCCATTTACACCCAGTACACTTCTCAGTGCCTGACTTTAGCAGTCCTGCAGATATCATTCACCTTAGAAGTACCTGTTAGCAGCTCTAACCTATGTAAGGTCAGTGGTGCATGTGGTAAATGTGTAACCATAATGGTCTAAAAACATAGTTAGGTAGAGGAGGGTGCGGAGGGTAAAATGTTTTGTGAAATCTCTCACCCACTTTATGGTAAATGTGTGTGTAGGGTAAAATGTTTTGTGAAATCTATCACCCACTACATCACCCATTGCCAGTATTTGCAAGGGCTGGTGATGTTCCTCACCTTAGAAGTACCTTGGGACAACATATTTTCTAAAGTTTTGTGGCACGTGCAATAAATGCGTAACACTGTAGTAGCAATACATAGCTGGGTAGGGGTTCAAAAGCCAGTATTAGCAAATGCATGTGTGTTTGAAACTCAGTATTGGCAAATGTATGGGTGTGTCTGTCATCAGTATCTTGTGTTGGTGTAATTGTGTAATAACAGGATCCTTTGGGTGGTGGGTTTTGCTAAATTATTATAATGAGGACCTAGTATATGTCCCAATGTCCACATTACAAGGCCAACAGTTGTCAAACACCATAGAGGTTGGTGTAGACAATCCACAGCCCTAAATGAATAGTGCCATGTGCAATGACTATGTGACAGTATGGATTAGTGAACAATATAGGCAACCCTTCTAATACTCAGAGACCACTCTCCACCCATGAATCTTACACAAACACATTTGGTTAGGCAGCAACCACTATATCGGTAGTTCTCCTGCAAATTGCCTCACAGATAGTATGCATGGTGTGATTGCAGTGGACTACATGCCTGTTGATCACAACAGTGCCACTGACATCAGAAAGTACTTTGATGTATTACATCTCCTAAGTGAGTGTGTGTTATCCAGCAAGTAAAAGGACACGGCAGCCTGTTCCATCCCCTCAGTAGCCCAATCAATGTGTACAGTGGCCCTTTTGCCATGTTCCCCACTGGACACCTGCAACAACTGTAGAGTCTGCAAATGTACCCCACAAAGGGAATACCATGCCTTATACATATGCCCTGTATGGACAGACAACAATAACTCCAATGAATCCTCGTATCATACTGTCTGTGTAGGTGCAATCACTACCTCAGTTACATAGCCAGGTCTCACCAAACGAGGTCATGAATGCTACTTCTGAAGATACCAATCTGTCCACACAACATGATCCAGAGACCTCAAGCAAACCTCCACACTTCAAAGAACATGCATGTGGAACATGTACACAACCCAGACACTGCCCAAGTTATGGAATGTAAATCACATACATGTGAAGCAGTGCACATCACTGGCAACAAACAATAGACATTTGGATGAGTGGATGGGTAGGCCACAGACAATAGAAATCTGGATGAGTGGATGGGGAATACAATACCCACCCCTGGGGACCACTCCAGTGACTATACTCCTGAGCCACACTGGGGACTATTTTCATGTGGCCCGATGCAAGGGTATTCCCTTGGGCTAGTCTTGTAGAGCATTCAGGCCCATTCACCTACTACACACCTATGAAGCAATGAACCTATGGATTTCAGTAGTGGCAAGTGTGTTTGTGTGTGTGTGTGTGTGTGTGTGTGTGTGTGTGTGTGTGTGTGTGTGTGTGTGTGTGTGTGTGTGTGTGCGTGTGTGTGCGTGTGTGTGTGTGAATAGTAATCTCAGTGTGTTTGGTTGATGAATATCCCCTGTGGCTGTGGTTATTAGCAATCGGAGGTATGCCAAACCACAGCACGCACCATTCTCCATTCTACAACAGATGTAAATTAACATATACCTATGTACAAACCCTTAGCCCTACAATCTGTGAGGCATATGTAATTACTGTGTTACAGGACAGGGATTTCCGTGCGCATACTGTACCCTGCCTATGACATAGTGGATGTGTTACCACACTGCCATACCCCATGGTCTTGCTGCAGGGCCACATCCTGGTGACACACAGATGCCTAGAACCGAAATTGGATACAACATGTGAGAACACATTCAGTCAGCACTTCACTTGGGGGTGGAGAGAGAGGTAAAGCTGGCACTGAATATGTTGCCAAGACTATGGCCAATATCTGTTGTCTCAGGATAGGTAATATCATGATGTAGTAACTTGCAGCACTTGTGTTTAATGCTGTGGAGTTTGTTGATGTAACTATAAAAGGCTGTTGTGACAGTCATCAGTGTTTGCTACATGTCTGCCATCATAGATGCCTGTAGGAGATTCCATGAGGGATCCAAAGTTGTGTTTGAGGGCTATAAGTGAGTTCAACAGTCCTGGGACACCACCTTTCTCTGCAACAGTGTCCTCCTTCCAATGTACATTTCAGTAATGGCAGGGGACCATCACATTGTCTCCCAGTGTTTGGAGGACAGTGTCTGGCTTCTGTTGGCTCTGGCTAGTACCATGCATTTAAGTACCTGTTTGTACAGTGCCTGTGTGTATGATTCCACAGTCATGCACCTATTTCCCATTGCCATGGGTACAGTGAAGACAATCACCCCTGTTTTCATGGCTGCAAAGTCAGCTTTGGAGAGATTTTGCAAGGTGGTTAACTTTGTGGGGGGTGTGGCTGACATGTTGAGTTCCATGTTGATTACAGCCTATGTGAATCTCACCATGCAGGGATTGACATCTGTGGATGAGCAACAGTCCCATATTTAAGTAGTCAACACAGGTCAAGGTTGTTGCATCATCTACCAGGGGTCAGTATGAGCTGGTCTAGGGCAATGGAAATGATGAATCCCAGAAGTGTTGGGCCACTGTACTGGCGCTTGGCTACTTTCAAATAAATCCAAAATCACAAGAAACTACAACATTTTATTATTGCAAAGCTTTCAGGTCACAAATACCCTTCCTCAGTGCTACTACTCTAACAATAAAAATACACACTTTAAATATGAGCTTTTCTAAAACACATGATAACAGCCAGCCTATCACAAAACACTCATTCATTCTCCCACCCCCTATTTTTCATTGAAACCTTTAAGAACAGTTTTATAAACAGTTTTTATGAAACACATAAAACCTATATAAAAGCATAAATACATATAAAAAACTTTCAATCTATTGCATATAAAACTTAATAGTGTTAATTACAAATTGTCAGTCTGCTTCCTAATTAATATTGGTTTCAAACTAACAGCATTATTTAAACCAGGTGATAAATCTGCTTGTAGTCTAACTATCCATTCATACTCTCTAGTTTTGACTATATTATTCATACTTCCAACTCTACTGCTACTAATTACTACATCAATTGCTCTAAACTTAAACTGATGTTCCTGACCTTTATCTGAAATATGTTTACTTAAGGCATTGGCACTCACACTTTTCCTAATATCTGATTTATGTTCTACTATGCTCTGATTTATGTTCTACTATGTTCTAATTTTCTTGCAGTTTTTCCAACATAAAATGATGGACAGTATATGCTAGTAGACAGCTATATCACATTAGTAGTATTATAATGTGCTGAGCAGTAGAAGGTGTATTATTTGTTAGAGGATGCCTAAAGGTATCACCTTCTGAATAGATGTCTACATAACAGCTACAAATCAGACATTTTGAAGTACCTGGTTTATTTATAATGTTCTTTTTATTACTAACTTGTGTAAAGTCCATATAACATAGTTTTCTTTTTAAACTTTTTTGATTTCTCTAGGCAAAATGTAGTTTATCACCACAAATCTTTTGTAACTCAGGCGTTGCCATCAAAATTATCCAATTATTTTGTATACTTTTCTTTACTTCATTGGTCTTTATGTTGAAAGTAATTGCATATCGTACTTTATTACTTTTATCAATCTCCAGTAATGAAAGGTTAATGCTACCATCTATAAATACGGGTTTACTATTGATACATCTCTCATTAGAAACCTCTTCATCAACCCCCTCACTTTTCCTACATCATATCCATATTCATAAAATTCTGCATCATGTCTTCTGCCTGTTTAGTTTAGAGCAATTGATGTAGTACTTACTAGCAGTAGGGGTGGGAATATGAATAATATAGTCAAAACTAGAGAGTATAAATGGATAGTTAGACTACAAGCAGATGTATCACCTGGTTTAAATAATGCTGTTAGTTTGAAACCGATATTAGTTAGGAAGCAGATTGAAAATGTGTAATTAATGCTATTACGTTTTACACATAATAAATTGAAAATTCTTTTTACATGTATTTAGGCTTTTATATTGGTTTTATGTTTCATAAAAAAACTGTTTATAAAAAACTGTTTTTAAAGGTTTCAATGAAAAATAGGGGGGGGGATGAATGGGTGTTTTGTGATAGGCCGGCTATTATCAAGTACTTTAGTAAAGCTCCTATTTAAATTGTGTATTTTTATTGTTAGATTAGTAGCACTGAAGAAGGGTATTTGTGACTCGAAAGCTTTGTAATAATAAAACATTTTGGTTTCTTTTGAAGTTGGATTTGTTTGGTGGTTTATCCCAATTTGCCTCAACTATTACAGTATAGACTGCCTTTGCTTGGCTACTTTCCCCAGGTGATGGAGGGGTCGTTGAATGCTCATACTATGTCAGTGTTGTGTTGGACAATTATAGATGGCAGGGTGTTGAGGAATGTGCATTGACAGTCTAGGGACATAGATGTGGACCCATAGCAGGCTATGGTCTGGATTGCACTATAACCCCAAGGCAGTTGTATCGGAAGTATCACTAATGCATGATGATGGGATACTAGTCTGGAGGTGTTCCTAGCCATAATGAATATGGAGACAGCACCACCTGTGGGGGTGTGGTGTGGTCCATGTTTGGGGGCTGACAACTGTGAATGCGTCATAGCCTGATACTGCAGTTCTGCTGTCTGCTGCTGTGAACCACCTCTCCATTACAGCAGACATGTGTCCTCCACTCCAGCTACTGCTGTGAGTGATGGCATCCTGACAGTTAGATGTCTACTGTTGAGCAGCATGACCCTCAGATTGCATGCATGTGTAGCTGTTATGGTAGTAATAACATTAGGAACATTGCCTAATAAGGCATCATAGGGGTGGCAAGACACTTAGCCAGTACCTGTAAACCAGCGGTGACAGATGTAGGACATCTGTGGCAAGTCATTGTGTTCTGTCAATTATGTCATCCCAAGCAGAGGGGTACTGGATCCCCTGAGAATGACACATAACATGTAAGCAAATGTTGCTGTCAATCATCTGTTGAAAGTATTGCGTCATTCTGGGTGATTGCGGTACACTGCTGAGGGCTACTGTCACACCTGCCTGGACCGCATAATCTGAGAGTTCAACCATGTCTCTTGTCATGTAGTCCAGTGAAGTGTATCCCAAGTCATTCATACCCACATGGATGCAGAGTGATGCTTGTAGTTGTTGTGGAGTGCCATGACTGGCTGTGTTGTATTGGATGCTGGCATGAGATAGATATTTGGCTGTCACCAGCTCCATATTCAACATAGTGAGTGGGATATATGTATGCCTCAGTACACACACACACACACACACACACACACACACACACACACACACACACACACACACACACACACATGCACACACACACACACACACACACACATATATATATATATATATATATATATATATATATATTTATATATATACATATATATATATATACATATATATATATATATATATATATATATATATATATACAGACATAATATATATATATATATATATATATATATATATATATATATATATAGAGAGAGAGAGAGTAGGGGAGAGAGAGAGATAGGAAGTTATTCTATGGTGTGCATCTCATTACTAACAGCTTTTCATCCTGGAAAAAGGAGGTCATTGTCCCACCGTACTCATCCCTCATTAGACCCATTATAGAGTACAATGCCCCATTTGGTATGTACCTCACAAGACATCTGCAACAGCTGGAAAGGCCACAGCAATACCTTACTAAAAGAATCACAGGCCTAAAGCAGATGCCCTATGCTGATCGTCTAAAAAAATCTCCAGCTATACTCTGACACATATCGTCTACTCAGAGGTGATCTCTGCTTAACATACAAGGCCATGTCAAACCCAGAGCTGTTGGACATGCTACACTTAAAGAAATCCCAGTTCCTCAGAGCCATGTGCTCCAGGGATTTAAACCTGGACATCACAAAGAACAAAACATGCTGAAGGGATAGGTTCCTGTCCCATAGACTCCCCGTACTCTGGAATAGACTGGCCATACATGTCAGGCAGAGAGCCTCTTTGGCCCTCTTCAAAAGGAACCTTGACAACTGGATGGTAGACTGGAAATTCACCCTGGGGATCACGTCAGTTGCCCTGCTAGACAGGGGAAAATTTCCTGGGAAGAAGTAGCCGGGGAACTGTTATGGCTAGACTTGTATAAGCCCTAGGGCTGATAGCCTAGTACCAACCTATGAACCTAAATATATATATATATATATATATATATATATATATATATATATATATGTTTACTATCATAAATTCGAAAATCAAAATAAAACGTGTCTGAATTTTCAAATTTAAACATCGGAAATGAACATTTCTGTATGTCCCTAATGTCAAAAACAGCTGTGTATTGTGGAAAATGTTGCGAGAGACATTTTTGACAATACACAGCACTCCCACCCGTCCCATAACTCCCTACCTAACTAGCCTAAACTCACAGTTATGCAGGGGGACAAGCCACCCTGCACCCCCTGTGGGGGGCTGCACCCCCCCACACCCCCTAACTTAATATTCCAACTCTGAGATCACACTACAGTGAGGAAAGTGATGTATTTCCCTAACCGCACTGTACCGCGATCCCCTTACATGAGCGACCGTTATAATTGCGAATGCAAGTCCATTCGCAATGATAACATTCACTCACATCACCTGCCGAACTATGAAGTATTCGAATACTTCATTGCCATGCAATTGCACGTCGGCATTGTGATAGTAAACCATATATATATATATATATATATATATATATATATATATATATATATATATATAAATAAATACATTTTTCCTACAGTTGAATGACTGTGCTGAATAATATGTTTGAAAAAACATCAAGCTTATGTACAGCTTAGATGGTTTAGTGGTAAATTGATGTGGTTATGGTGTGCAGGGTCCTGGGTTCAAGTTATGCAAGGGATGATTATTTTCTTGCTGGGCAGAACAAGAGCTGTTGGATGCAGAGTGATTAACCACCTTTAAGTAGTTGTAAGTCGGTTTGTGTGGCTTTGCATGGTGGTAAGCAATGCTAACTTCCAGTTAAATATGCTTACAGACTGTTAGCCCTAAAACTACTTATTCTGTGTAGGCATTCCTTAGCTCTGCACAAACAGGCTTAATCTGATTTACTACTGCTTATTCCCGCTTACCTTTATGCTAGTTTCTTTGAAAGAAAAGAAGAAAGGAGTGATAGGAAAGTGGTGAAAAAGGGGGCACGAAGATGGTAAAACAATATGAAAGATAGCAAGGGATGTGCAGGATGGGTGTAGGGAAGGTCCATAGCTGTCCATTTCTTCTACAGCAACAGTTGTGCATATATACTGAATTTGGACACTCAAACCCCTGAGAAAGAGAGTTGGGTACAACAATGTGTTGTGAAGCCAATTAGACAGGATTAAATGTGTTCCATGGACACGTGTGTGAAATGGGCAGCTATGTATGGGGTGAAATTTTTTGGGGGGGGCAGATTGCCCTTTTTTAAGGTGAGAGTGGGATGTTGGGTAAGGATAGTAGGTATATTTGGGGAGGTAGGTTGGGTAGGAAGATAGACAAGACAAACAAGACAGCATATGGGGTGGTGTATGACATGTGACAGTATTTGAACAGGGAATATTAATTGGAATACATTTCAACATTAAAAAAGAAAAAGTAGGTAGCGTCACCAAAGGTAGAATACATCAAAGTACAAAATTCAGAGAAAGAACGGTTCTGCCACCAGTCCTGCTAAAAACTTGAAACTTGAAAACTTTTAATAAAAATAAAAGAATGATAAAACAAAACACACTGGCTCATAAACCGGATAAGCGCTTTCGGTGTAATACCTTTTTCAAATCCTAAATATTAGCCAGTAAAAATTCCTGTTAAATACCTTCATTTCCTGATGTTCACTCATTCAAAGATACTTAGTAGCCATAGCAATGTATACACCCTTTCAATTAGGTTATTTAGCATGCTGAAGAGGTTTTCCTTTTAGTGCAGGTTTTAAAGGAACAAATGCATTCAGACCTGGTTGCTGATCTGAACGCACGTTCATTATCCACTTAATTTCTTCAATTTCTGTTTGATTTACTAAATCACCATCTCTTAATGTTTCATGGAGCCTAGTTAGTGTCATAAAGTTCAAAGAATGGCTACCATTTGCACTAATGTGCATAAAAAGTGCATTAGTAATAACTTTATTTCTTATGTCGGATAAGTGTTTTAGGATACGTTCTTTAAACATTTGGTTCATTTTTCCTATGTAGTATGCCTTGCAGTGACTGCAGGTTGCTACATATATGATGGTATTACTCCAGTTTGCAAATCCTTCAAATTTATAGTTCTTCTTAGTTAAGGGATGTATAAAGATATTCAAGTTGTTAATGTAAGAAAATGTCTTGCAACTTCCACATCTGAACGTACCTACTCTCCTGCTCATTTGGAAGCTCTGACTTTCCGAGATGGTTTCAGTTTCTGTTTTTTAACATAGCAGTCTTTTTAGATTTTTTCCTGTTCTTAAAAGAAAAACTGGGTTGATCTCCAACAATTTCTCTAATTTTATTATCAGATGTTAACACTGGCTAAAATTTCTTAATGATGTTACGAATATCAAAATTGTCAGTACTATATGTTAGCTGACATCTCAAGTTAGATTTTCACTCTTTTTGTTTGACCATAATTATTCCTCTTTGGACCGAAAAATAAGGCCTTGCAGTCTGAGCAACACTGATTAATGGGTTTGTGTGGTGCCCAGCAGAATTAATTGAATGTATCCAGTCTCTATTTTTGGCTGTCTGGGTCCTGTCTACAAATATTCTGTTTGCTTCCTGGGTGCTCCAGTTGTTTATAAGGACAACCAAACCTGACATTCATTTGCACTGTTTCCTGTGATTGCTCTAAGCCCCACATCACACAAACCTTGGCTGCAAAAAAAAAAAAAAAAAAAGAGAGACAAGTAGTCGAAATGAGGAAAACTAACCTATGAAATTCACACTAGAAAACATTGGTTCACATGAGATATTTCTGTATTGATCTGGATTTGAACTCTCACTCCAACATCCAATGAGCCCTTAGAACACAGGAAGGGTGCCATATCTTTCTTTGCCACACAAACATATTTGTAGCAACAAATTTAAATGATTCTGCACACAACCAACTACAACATCATCTACAGTAATATGAAACCATACAGCTGTTATTTGTACATTTATTTTTGGATATAGTCCAATAAGTGGTCACACAACCAGTTACAATTATTGCTTGCAAATATACAGCTCTGTCTTACCTCTCTGTGTTTGCTGGTCATTCTTCTGTTATCTGACCAGTAATCTGAGGCATGCAGTCAATAACCCATTCCATATCATTGACCTTACAATGTGTGAATATATTAAATGTAAATAATATCATATGCAGTTGCCAACAAATGAAGGGGCAGTTTGATGGTAATGAATAAAACTTGTGAATTGTGTTCTGCTTACTTACCTTTCCAACCTTACATCTAACACTTTGTAAGTCTAACCTGGCATGCCCACTGGATGTAGGGCAGCCTGCAGTGCTGTTGTGTTTTCTTTCTCCCAACCAGTGATTAATGCTGTAATTTGCAGGGGTATTTGTTTTCCCAAAGGATATTATTACTTCTTTGAATTTAGTTTGAGACCATGGCTGTGAAACCAATCATTACTCTGCAGCAGAGCATTCTGTAGGATATCAGCATCATTTGAAGAGTCAGTGATTTCCCCCGACTTGCAGTCATCAGCAGACTTGGTCAGCAAAAGGCCATCTACATTTGCCTTTACAACTGAGAAGTATATCACAAATAAGGGGGGATATCACTAAGCCCAGAGTACTCCACTGGTGACTGGTATCTTACTAGATGTCAATTCCCCCACTCTAGCATCATGTGTCCTATCTATGAGCCATTTGGCTATCTATCTGGTGATGTAGAGGTTTGTGCCCAATTTTATGAATTTATCTATACTACCCCAGTGACATATTGTGTCAAACATCTTGGCCAGGTCAAGGCAGGCAGTATGCACTGTCTAACACTCATCCATGGTCTTGCTGACCTTCTCAAAGAAGTCCACTAGACTGAGCAGGCAGGACCAGCCCTTGACAAAGCCAAACTGGGTTGGATCTAGAGTCTAGAGATTTATATCATTATTAATCAAGTCCATGATTATTTTTTCCATAGCCTTCTCATGAAGCTAGATCCTAGGTCTGCTGATTGTCCCACCTTGTGCAGACAGATGGCTGTTGCTTTTTTTACTCTACTGAGACAGAGTCTGGAGACTAATGTTAAATATAGATCTGAAGGAGTCTGCTATATCATGTTTCAAGCTATTTAATTGACACCCTGGGATTCTTTTAGGGACCATTAATGTCATGTTTTTAGCTTTAGAGAGCACAGTGATATCTGTTCCTTTGTGATATCAGGCAGCAGAATGGTAGGGGGTATTTCACTGGAAGTTACTGGAGGTGATGAGGGGTTGAAATCTGAGCGGAATTTATTGGCCAGCAAGTTTGGTGATTCTTCTTGCTGTGTATAGGTAGTGTCATCTACAGCTAAATCAGCACATTCAGTGTTGCCCTTAAGATTTTGGACATAACTAAAAAAATGCTTTGTGGTTATTCTTTGCTTGGGAGGCTATTTTTGCCTTGTTTTTCCCTGATTTGCTTTCTGAGACTAATGATGTTTTTTATCTGCTGTTGTGCAGCCATCCACTTACTTCTAGACAGAAATTTGTGTATAGTCTATTTATGCCAGGGGTCCACCAGGATGACTTGTTTTTCCGGCTAGACCTAGATTTAGTTTGATCAGGTACTGCTATTTCTATGCAGCTGTTTTGGACAGGGCATTCATGTATATTTTTTCATAGGCCTCTATGATTTTGGGGATAGGGATATTTTACAATTACCTATGCTGTTACTTAATAGACAGCAATTTGCCTTGGAAATTTATTAGGGTTTTAGGGTTGAAGGGGGTTCTACCATTACATTTATTTCAAAAGAGACTGATTTATGATCTGATCTTACCAACAAGGAGATTAAGCTGGGGGAAAGGTGCAACTCTTTCCCATGTTTGTGAGTACTATGTCAAGGATTAGGAATATCTGAACCTGTATGTTAGTGATTGAGTATGTTTCCCAGTTTATGGAGGGGTAGTTAAAATCACACATGTGTTGGTCTGAAAGGTAAGTGATTCTAATAACTTCATGTATAAAGAGTGGTTTTCATGGTTCATGACTGGGGACTTGTAGTTAGCAATGATATGGTGGGGAATTTTGCCTATGGTCAGCTGGATGTAGAGTAGCTCAAGTGAGTCATCCTGCTTGACCAGGTTATAGGTTTGGTTGTTTATGTTATGTAAGTGGAAACACTTCCTCCTTTAATTTTTTTTCTTTTTCAGAGGGTGGTCTCAATGTATGATAGGCATTATAGCCTTGTACTGCTGGGGTGCTTTCCACAGCCTTGAACCATCTCTCTGTAACAGCACAGATGTCAGTATTCCCCATGGTAAGGAGAGCTTCCAGGGAGTGCAGTTTCTTCTTAAAAGTCCTAGCATTGAGCAGTAGTACCTTCAGCTTGGCATTAGAATAATTTGTTACTTTGGTAATTCTGCTGGTATAGCACTGCCTAAAAAAGGCACTATGGAGGTTACTAATGCCTTGGCCTGTATTCCACAGGTGCAGACCATCTCTGCAAAGCAGCGTAGTCTATCAAACATGCCATCCTAGGCTCACAAATACTGGACCTCCTTGGAATGACACAAGTAGCTAAGCTAGTTAATGAAGTCAATAATTTTCTATTTGTATTGTGGTATCATTCTTGTTGAAGGTAGATGGCTTCTCAATTTGAGGTTCATATCAGTCTGCAACATGCATTCAGAGTGGTTCATCATGTCTCTCTTCTTATAGTCCAGAGAGGTACATCTCAGGTCATTCACACCCACATGGACCATGATTCAGTCATACTGGTACTTGTGGTTCAGTGCCCTGAGTGCCTGCATGATCTGGAAAATCCTGGCCCCTGACAGGTAACTGATTATAACTATCTCTTTATCCAATCTGGTGAGGTGACATCCATGTCTCTCACAATGGATTCTCCTTTGACCAAGATGTTTTAATGTGTGGCATCTTGCCTTAGGGGCTTGCTTGTGGGACACTGTGATGTGTATTTTTATGTGATAAGTATATTTCTTGGCATTTTAACCTTTCAAAGTACTGCATTGTCTTAATTTTTCCTAACTGAATTATTTTATATATTTTCAGGCATTGTTTTCTGTTTCTCATTTGTCCTGAAACTATTATTGTGGTGGTATTATAGTTTTTGGCTTTGCAGTTGCTCACCCCTACTGTAAATTTGATCTGGGACAACCCTCCCAGTCTGGTGTTCACTCTACTTAATACAGAGAGCATTTGTGAAGGCCAACCCACTTAGGTTCTTAACCTTGAATTTTTCTTCTGCTCCTTCTTCCTCCTCTCTCCTTGCACTTTAATAAAAAATGCACTTTATTTTGCTTTTGTCTCTTCTTAAAAGTACTCAATTGTATTAATTCTGCTCAATTCATTACTGTTTGGTAGTAGCCTTATTATATTGTAACTGTTACTCTAAGCCTTTTGCTTTAAGCACTTGGGCTCTAGACCAGGTGTTTTACATTAAGAAGGTTTGTGGTCTGCACTGTTGTGGGAATTGTTGATTGAAGGGTCAGTGTCTGTTATTCTAAAAGGGTATTAGTTCTAATTAAAGCACTTGGACTTAAGCCCAGTTATTTTTCATTAAGAAGGTTTGTGGTCTGCAGTCTTGTGGGAGGAGAGGCTAGATTCTGCCTTCTGAGCTGGGAATTTCTGGTTAAAGGCTTATTGTGCCTGCTTATTTGAACTGTTCTTTCTGAAATTGGTGCACCTTGGTTGCTGTAGCATAGACTAGATTCAGGCATCCTGAATCTAGTTTTGTTTGCATAATTTGATTACTAATCCAGGCCATCTCTTTTGGAGAAGGTTCCCCTGCACCCAAGTGGCAGGAGTGTGCAGTTAGAACTTGCCTGATTGAAGACTACTGGAGCAAGGCTCAGTTATGAGCTTCTCACTGGTTAATTGGATAATTTGTTTAAATCAGTTTGCTTGTTTTCTATTGTTATATAAAAATTGCACTTTATTTATCTGCTTCACTGTATTTATGTTTCTTCCTACTTTATTACTTTATTTTGCTTTTGCTGCTTGTTCTTAAAAGTACTTAATTGCATTTATTCTGCTGCACTTATTACTGATTGTTAGTAGCCTGATTAAATTGTAACTGTTATTCTAAGCCTTTGGTTGAAGAACTTGGGCTTCAGACCAGTTTTTTTACATTAAGAAGGTTTGTGGTCTGCACTGTTGTGGCAGAACAGGTAGCTTACATCCTTCTAAGTTGGGAGTTGATGATTGAAGGCTTAGTGTCTGTTATTCTAAAGATGTATTAGTTCTGGTTTAAGCACTTGGGCTTTCGGACAGTTATTTTACATTAAGAAGGTGTGGTCTGCACTCTTGTGGGAGGAGAGGGTAGATTCTGCCCTTCTGAGCTGGGAGTTTCTGGTTAAAGGCTTATTGTGCCTGCTTATTTGAACTATTTCTTTCTGACATTGGTACGTCCTGTTTGTTGTAGCACAGACTAAATTCAGAACTGCTGAATCTAGCTTTGTTTGTATAACTTGAGCACTAATCCAGACCATCTTTTTTTTTTTTGGAGAAGGTTCCACTGTATCCTAGTGGCAGGAAAGGGCAGTTAGAACTTGTCTGATCAAAAACTGCTGGAACAGGGCTCAGTTTTCAGCTTTTTATTGGTTAATTTGTTTAAATCAGTTTGCTCATTTCCTACTGTTATATTAAAAAAAATACACTTTATGCATTGTCACTTAGCTAGGGTTAAACTATTCCCGGTGCCATAACGTATGTTCTTCAAATTTTCCCTTAGAACTAGCCAGTTTTTTAGTTTTAGCACTAAAAGCTGTTTCTTTGAGCTCAGCACTTGTTCTAAACTCATTGTAAGCACTAAATAAGCTAAAAATTACTACAGCACTCAACTTTCCTCAATTGTCTAGAGGAAAACTGTTTTTAGTACTTAAATAAGCACCTATCCAGGCATGTCTAAGGGTCAGCTCCCAGTGTTTTCTCCTGTCTACCTGATGAATCTGGGCATCTTGGGGCAATGTAGCATTTGCCTCATGTACACAGACAACCCTCTCTTCCTAACACCCAACACTACAACCTGTGAGAGATGCACTTATATAGCCAAACTGGAATCAAAGCTCTCTTCACCCAAGACTGGACTAGACAGTCAAGAGGAGAAGGTAAACACTTGCACCACAGCACCCAGTCCCTCAAAACCTACACCACCAAAACACACACAAAGAAACGTGAAACACACACCTACATTCATGGAGGCTCTCAATAAAAATCTGCTCAAGAAACAGAGACCTCCAAAGCAGAAACGCAAGCAACATTCACCCCCAACACAACCCAAATGACACATAGCCCACAAACTTAGTGTGCCACTCAACCACAGCCCATAAGGCATAACAATGTACCCAACACTCTAGTCATAGGTGACTCTATAGTCAGGCACACTGATGTTCCATTCACCAGGCTAAACAAGGAGAAAGTTACTGTCAGCTGCTTGTCAGGTGCCAGAATCCACCACATAATGCACACACTCAGGTAACTCCACAAGTACAAATATGACTCTGTCATTGTCCATGTTGGTGTGAATTACCTGAGATGTACCTCCCTGGACTACATGAAAAGAGACATGGAGGAGATCTCCGATCTTGTAGCCCAGGCAGGTATGACCCTAGCCCTGAGTAGCATCCTGCCATTACCCAGAATGATACCACAGTACAAGGAAAAAATGATTGACCAACAATTGGCTAAGCTTCTGGTGTCATTCTAAGGGGATCCAGTATCTGTCTGCCTGGGATGACATGATCGACAGACCATGATGCTTTGCCAGAGATGGCCTGCACCTGTCTCCCTTGGGATTCTGGATACTGGCCAAGGCTCTTGCCACCCCTATAGTGCCTTTTTTAGGCAGGATTCAAATGACAAATTCACCACCTTAACAGGTACAAGCAAGCAAAATCTGAGGGTAATGCTACTCAATGTTAGAAGTCTAAACCTCAAAATGCATTCACTCAAGGCACTCCTTAAAATGGAAAACATCGACATCTGTGCAGTGACAGAAACCTGGTTCAAGGCAGACAGCACCCCTGCATTACCAGGCTATAATTCATACCACACCTTTCGGCCACCTAACCTGGACCGAAACACTAAAGGCAGAGGCATGTCTATATTCATTAAGGATATTCACACATCCAGGCTAGTTGCTCAGCATAATGCATCTGAGATTATCCAAGTGCAACTAACTCTGGGCAAGACCGCAATGCAAATTGTAACTTGCCACATACCCCCCCACCATGCCCCAGGATTCCCACTTCTCATTTCTTGATACACTGGAAAATATTAGGGTACAACCCAACACCCTAATAATGGGTGATTTCAACTACCCCACCATTAACTGGGAAAACTACTCATGTGCCAACTCTTTTGCTCAACAGTTTCTGGAATTCATAAATTCCAATGCCTTGGATCAAGTAATCCATACCTCCACCAGGGGCAGCAATGTCCTAGACCTGGTCATTACCAACATGGGTGAACAGTGTTCCACACCAGAGGTAAATTCCTCATTGGGTAGATTAGACCACAAGCTAATCACCCTAGACATCCACATCCAAACCCCACCACCATAAAAAAGTTTTCCAAAGCCAACTTCACGCTTCTTAAGACAGAAGTGGCAAACATCACTACACCCATGCAGATGGACAATAGAGGTATGAGTGCTGAATCCTACACAAATGCAATTTATAAGCACTTACATGAGTGCATGGATCATGCTATCCCTAACAGAACCAAGATGCTATCCTCCAAAAAAGGAAGCCAATCTGGTGGTCCCCTGCCATAAACAAACTCTACAACAGAAGAAAGAAACTGTTGCAAAAAAGAGTAAAATCCCATGATTGGAGGAACTCCCTGGTCAGCCTCAGTAAGAAGCTGAGATCCCTCATAAAATCCTCCAAAGCTAGTTATGAAAACAAAATCACCACTGATTCTAAAGACAACCACAAAGCATTCTATAGCTATGTCAAGAATCTCAATGGCAACACTCAGATCTGCTCTGAGTTACAGCACAATGGCTCTAAATATACAGAACCAACTGATATTGCCAACATCCTGGCAGATAGGTTCAGTGCTAACTTTACCCCCTCTCATCCCCTAAAGGGCCCATCTCTATACCGGAAGAATGCAAAGTTCCTGTAATCACGGCTGCACAGGTAAAAACCACACTCTCCAAAGTCAAGAACACAGCATCCATGGGACCTGACAACATCCCAGGCTGCATTATACACAAACTAAAGAATGAACTGGCACCCCACCAAAGCACCATGTTTAATCATAGCCTCACCTCAGGCTTTGTGCCCAGTGAATGGCGCACAGCGATGGTTATCCCACTCCACAAAGTGGGAGCCACCATGGACCCTGGGAACTACCGTCCCATTAGTCTAATGAGCCTGGTCTGCAAGGCCATAGGATGTATCATCATGGATCATATACCCAAAGACATTGGTAATCTCCAAACTCTGGACCCCACCCAGTTCAGGATTGTAAAAGGCAGTCCATGTCTACTAAACCTGATAGACTTCTTTGAAGCAGTCAACAAAGCCGTAGATGACGGTAAGGTGGTTCACACAGCCTATCTAGATCTAGGCCAAGGCTTTTGATACCATTCCCACTCTGGAATTATAGATAAACTCACTAAACTACATATAAACCCTTATGTCACAAGATAGGTTGCTAACTGGCTCACTGACAGAACCCACACTGTGAAAGTAGCAGACTCCAAATTTGACTTCAGACCAGTGACAAGTGGAGTACCACTGGGTTCAGTCCTGGGTCCTCTCCTGTTTGGTATCTACTTTTCTGAAGTACAGGCTAACATAGAAGGTCTTTGGCTAATGAGGTTCACAGATGACTGCAAACTAGGAGCCATAATCAAAACTCTTAACGATGTGGACATCCTACAAAAGGGCCTCATGGAGACAGATGCCTGGTGTCAAAGCCATGGCCTCAAGCTCAATGCCAAAATGTGCATTGACATCCCCTTTGGAAAAAGCACTGTATCCATGAGCTACCACATATGTGGTAGTCTGCTTAACACCAAAAGTGTGATAAGAGACCTTGGGTCACAGGTGAACAGTAGTCTCTCCTTTGATAATCACATCACCACATTAGTCAGGAAATCCTTCTACATGGCACACCTCATCAGAAAAGGTTTCTCATCCAGGAAAAAAGAGGTCATTGTTCCCCTCTATTTGTCACTCATTAGACCCTTTATAGAGTACAACGTCCCTGGTATGTACCTCACAAGACATCTACAACAACTGGAAAGGCCACAAAAATACCTCTAAAAGAGGATTATCAGCCTTAAACAGATGTCTTATGCAGACCGTCTCAAAAAACTCCAGCTTTACTCTGTCACATATCACCTACTCAGAGGTGATCTCTGCCTAATATACAAAGCTATGTCAAACCCAGAGCTGTTGGACATGCTCCACTTAAAGAGATCCCAATCCCTCCAAGCTACATGCTCTAGGGACCTAAACCTTGTCACTACAATAAACAGAACATGCTGGAGGGATAGATTACTTTCCCAGAGACTTCCCATACTCTGGATCAAGCTAACTATCTATATCAAACAAAGCTCCTCATTAGCACTCTTCAAGAAAAATCTTGATGATTGGATGGGAAATAGGAAATTCACCCCGGAGATCACCTCTGTGTCTCTGCTTGACAGGGGCACAGGAAAATAATTTTCTTGGGTGGGGAAAGCCAGGGTACCTTTTTGGCTAGACTTATGTAGGCCCTAGGACTAATAGCCTAGTACCTACCTATGAACCAATGAACCTATGTAGTGGTTGATGTTGACTTGGATTTGTTAGAATGTGTTTTTTTAGGGCAGCATATGGGAGACCTTTGAGGTTTTGGTAAGTTATTTGTGAGTACCTCCACGTATGTGAGTTTATGTGTCAAAACCTTATTTAGTTAGGGAAATGATGTGCATGTGCTTTCAACCTGTTTGTCATTTGATTTGTCAGTATGGGAGAGTCGTGTCTCAATTTTCTTAGTATAACCATATCTCTCGTATACTGTGTTTGTTTCAGGATTAAATGGTTGTCAGTATACTTGAGACAACTGCTACATTGCCTCAAGATGCCCTTGCCCACCAGGCTGGCAACAAAGACAGGAGGAAAGTGCTTACTCATGACTTCACTTTTTTCTATGGGTTTAACCAGGGAGAAAAGTGAGGAGATTTAACTGGACTGGGATGATAGCACATGGACTAAGAATGGATGCTATACTTAGTGTGAACTGTAGCTATCCAACCAGACTATGCTGCTCTGCACACAACTCAGATGCTCATAGAACAGCAGGAGGACTGGAGAAGATTGCAGAGATAGCTATTTTAAGGGAATTTTTTAACTTGAAAGTGTTTGCATCTATAAAGGAAATTGATAACTGCTGCTGCATAGAGAGCATCTTAACACAAACACTATGTTTATAAAGAATGAGAAAAACAAGATTTACAACAGCAAGACCTACAGACTAATTAGGAAAACACACAATAAGCTTTCAATCAGAAGTTCCCAACTCAGATACATTTACTACAGCACAGTTTTACTACAGGAGTGCCATCAGAAAACCCTCTTAATGCAAAAATGATGGTTTTGGAGCTTAAGTACAGGGAAACCACACAATATAGCTACTACATTCCTGTAAAAATAGGGGATACAATGTAGTTAAGTTCTACAGCAGTGAAAACAGTTCAACTTTTAAACTCTACTAAAGCGATAGAAATGTAACAATTGATACAGGATTCTTATGAAATACAGTAAAAATAATCAACAGAAGTGCAAAATGATACTTCGTTTTGTTCATCTAGCAGTAAATGGCTTTAGATGCAGCAGATTGTCTGTAACTCTCAGCCAAAGTAACAAAACCAAGAGCAGCTGTGAGGAATTGAGCACAAACCCACATAAGCACTGGGCTTATATAGAATCAGACAAACACGTTTTACAGCTGCAAGGCCTACAGACTAATCATTATTATTGGACTATACTTTGTTGGAAACATAGACCTTTATACATGTTGTTTGCACTTTCTCTTTCTGTTGTTATTACATTTTTGTCTCTAATAATTACTAAACCTGTAACAGAATAGTAACATAGTTTTACTTTACAACAAATTCCATGATTTGACATAGTTTATGAGACAGTGCAATTAGCCCCATCAAATAGTTTCTTAATGCTCCTGAAATTTAAGTTTATTGCTTATGCCTTTATTTACTGTATAACCAAAGACTGTTTGAGCACTCAGCATGGGTTTACATTTCTTGAGCAGCACAGTGCTTTAACAGCTTTTTGCATACTTGAATCATGTCTTCTGAAGAAGCAGAAATGTTTCATAACAAATGGTGTTCTTATCAGTGTACCACAGCTGGGCTGACATGATACATGTCTTCGATGTGACTACACTGTTAAGCATTTTAGTCTTGCTGGGATTATCTGACATATTCTGCCTGGAAATACGCCAACACATTTGACTGTAAATACTTTTCTAGGGCTCTGTGCATGCTTTGCTAAGCATATCTTATTAAACATACCCCAAAATAGCAAGTTCTAGTTAATGAAATGTGGGAGTAAAAACACAGACGTTTAGAGACCTTATGTACCTCAATCAGCTATGTGTATATGTATTATGAAATGAGACCAAAAACCAGAGAAGAAATTATTACTTGTAGCTGCTGTTGTACAGGACTGATAGTTCCCTCTTTCATCTTTAAAGTACACAGTAATAACTCTCCTGCTGGAAATATGCTATTGCTCCTACTCAATAATTTCTTTTTAGATCTACCCCCACACTTCATTTTGCATGATATACTAGATATATGCTTAAATTAATGGGAAAGTTTTTTTTTCGAGCCCTATAGGCATCTTTACACTCATAAGTAGAGCACAAAGGCAAATTTTTACATCTTGCAGGTTTGTGCCTTAACAATAAATAACAAAGTAATTGATTCATGTGTGAGTGTGTGTGTGTGTGTGTGTGTGTGTGTGTGTGTGTGTGTGTGTGTGTGTGTGTGTGTGTGTGTGTGTGTGTGTGTGTGTGTGTGTGTGTGTGTGTGTGTGTGTGTGTGTGTGTGTGTGTGTGTGTGTGTGTGTGTGAGTGTGTGTGTGTGTGTGTGTGTGTGTGTGTGTGTGTGTGTGTGTGTGTGTGTGTGTGTGTGTGTGTGTGTGTGTGTGTGTGTGTTTGTCTTTTTTTTAAACAAAACTTCATATTTTGTATTAAATATTAGTGATTTATGGTAAAAGTTAAGAAATCAATTACTTTTCCCTGCTCATGCTACTAGTCTCATAAGACACATTTATGATATGAGAAATTAAAGGATCCTTCAAGTTTTAGGATGAGGGCAATGGTTAGGAGTACTTTAGGTTTATGACTAGGGTTAGATTTTCACTGTTAGTATTTAAGGGGTATAGTTTTAGGACTAAAGGTTAGTGGTTTATAGTCAGGGTCATAATTGTAAGGTTAGATTTAGGTTTAGGATTATGTTTATAGTTATAATGGTTGGCCAAAGATATGTTAGGGTGGGGCAAGGTGGGTGGCTGCTCTGAACACAAGTCATTAGGTGGTAAGAATGACATTGTAGAAGAGATGAAAAAGCAAAAACCTCCAATAGGTTATGGAAATAAACCCAACAGGTTATCTTAAATGTCTGTTAATCTCCAGTACTCAATGGCTATATTAGTATAAGAAGTTTGTTGAAATTAGGAAGAGTTGTTCATAGTTTCATAAATTAGTACTAGGTTAACTGCCCTTGTGGGCCATTTTAATCCTAGCGAATTACCCAGTGTAAGAATCAAATACTGCCAGCTGGATTCATGAAGTCCTACATGGAGTGTAGGAATATTGCAGGAGCTGCTGCATGCAATATGGCTGCCGAGCGATCCAGGATCGATCCCCCAGGGCATGCACGAGTGCTCCTACACTATTCCTGCATGGACACCACTGCTATATGCTAATTACCTCATTTTCTGGTGAAAACTATGCAAATGAGGTGAATTAGTGATCCAGGAAGCAGGCAGTTGTCCATGCCTGAACAGTGTACAAAACAGGAATGTATTCAGCTAGTATGACAACTCGAAAGAAAGCATATATTATAGTTAGTAGGCATGCCAATGCCCAACTATATCTCCACTGGCATGAAAAAAATTTACTTTTTATAAAATAAAACTTTTATTTATTTATTTATTTTGGTCGATCTCGGCAGTTTAAGCATAGGGTAGTGGCACGCAAACAGGATCATGTGGAAAATGAAAAAAAAAATGTGAAAAAGTAATTTTCTGGGAAATCTGCATTTTGCCATTATAGTCAATGACATGCAGAATGAAAACAATACCAGGGAACAGTGGTTCCTAAGGGGAAAGGCTCAGTGTGAGTGCAGAAACTATGGAGTAAGGCAGTGAGGTATGTAAATGAGGGGATCTTACCTAATCACAAATTTCTTCTAAGTTCCAGACTGCACCTAACCATGCAGGTTTTCTAATACAGCCATATAAGCAGGAGAAGTAAAGGACATAAAAAGGGGGTGTGTCATGCTTGCTGTAAGCACATTGGAGCTTAGTTGCCCAGGTTTGCATGTAGCTAAGCATAGCTAAGTGGGGGGGGGGGTGTCCTACTTAGCTTAGCTGTGTTCGTGGCCAGGGCAGGCCATTTCCTTTTCAGCAGTGTTTGCACTCGCTGAACGGGTTTGCGCAGTGTGCATTGGGACTTAAACAATCTAGAAAAAAAAAACACAGGAAATGGCAGCACTGTGTATATGTAAGCAAGGGGGTGTGTCCGAGGCCGTATAGCTTTGTTTAACTTGCCTAAATGTGTGTGCGGCACCCACCGGGATTTAAACCACAAAAATAAAAAAATATAGGAAATGGCAAGTGGAACAAGAAAAAAGGGAAATAGCAGAATAGAGGCACTCAAATACAAGTAATAGATCTGGCAGGTGGAATGTATCATACTCAGCCAATCACTCAGGCAACATCTGCAACACACCACTATAAACTATGCAAACACCTTTTAGTCTGTTTTTTCCCACAAACTCTACATCGCTGGCGTATACAGATGGGGAAATTTTACCTAACAAAACTAACAAAATGTTAGGGGCTGCTGTTGCTCTCATACATCAGTATGTGCAAGAAGCTGAGGGTGATGAAGAGGACAATGCTGACAACCACCCCAAACATATGAGGAGGAGGAGAAGAGTGTTCAGGCCCAGGGTAACTTACCAGGGGCTACATGATCTGGAGATAGTAGAGCACTACAGGGTGGACAGAGACATACAGCAGCAAATTATGGAGCTATGCCAGCCTCACCGCACATCCAAAACAGAGGGGAACCCATCCCAGTGGATACCAAGGTATATGTAGCTCTAAGAATATTAGCTACAGGTACTTTCCAAAGAGCAACTGTGGATATCATGGGGGTCCCACAGGCATCTGCATCCTGGATACTCCACCAGTTCCTGGATGCCATGCAAACACATGTCACGGAGCACATTAAATTCCCCAGCACCCGTGAGGAGAGGACTAGAAATATGCATCTCTTCCACCATGTAGCAGACTATCAGAGGTACTAGGTGCCATAGGCTGCATGCACATCTACATCAAAGCGCCACCTGGTGACTGGGGTAGGGTCTACATAAACCGCATGGGGTTCCACTCCAACTGCCAGGTTGTGTGTGATGCCTAGGGCATTATCATGAATGTGTGTGCTGGCTGCCCTGGAAGCTATCATGACTCCCACATCTGTCATTCCTCACAGCTGAATCAGTGGTCTGCCAGGGGGGCACATCCGGTATGGCCATTTAGTGGGGGATGCTGGCTATGCACTGGAGCCATGGATAATGGCACCCATCAGAAATGCACACACCCACACAAGAATGCCATAATGAGGCACACAGATAAACCAGGATCATTATAGAGCATGTGTTTGGGATGCTCAAGTTACAGTTCCACTGCCTTGACATATCCGGTGGAGCCTTGCAATACTCTCCAGACAAATGTGCACACATGGTCATAGTATGTGCCATGCTACACAATATGATCCTGTGGAAACAGCCACAGCAGGAACAAAATGTGGAAGGGCCACACATCCCACCACCATTGCCAAAGCCTCCACAGGCACAGAGTGACTTATAGGAGGAACATACTGAGCCTGCCCTTGTAGGCAGATGGAGGCATACCCAGTATGACCTGGCCTTGGCAAAGAGGCAACACATAGTACATACACTAGCACTGTACGGCCCCAGGGACTGATCCCTCTCTCTCTCTCTGACGCACACATACAGTAAAATGGATGTCAAACATCACACCACCTATACCTGACCATATATAGGCAGTGTGTTGTGTGCATCCGACATAGTCAATCCTCAAGCACCACCCTCACAACAGCTACATTTTTTTGATAGCATATCTATGGTATTGATCAAGCATGTAAGGGAATGGGGTGGCTAACTGGGATAGCAGCAGACAGCTGAAGGTTCTGTGGGACAGCAGGATGTGTATCCCCAGTACTGCCCTACCCACACCATGTAGTACCACCCTAGTCGACAAATACCACTGCAGTACATGTGCTGAGCCAAATAACTGGTGGGAGGGTCATAGATCACATGCATGGATATCAAAGTGGGGAGTCCCATACCAACCACCATCTCCACACAGCAGATCAGCTGTAGAAAACCATACAGAAATGCCTGGCAAAGGCCTCCACATGGCGACACCAATGAAATCCCCACCCACAGACTTTTACACAGTAATATCACAGCAGGTCTGGAACTGGCAGTTTGGCTTTGAAATGTAAGAAGTCTGAAACTACAAATGTCTATGCCAGAACAAGCTGACCTGTGGATGATACTGTTATGCCTGTAGTCTGAAAGATAGGGCTTACCACCATGCTACATGGGACCAAAATGTTAAGCAAATATCAGCATAGTCTGTGCAGATGTGTAACATGTACAATTGTGTCACCTCTCATAGTCCCATAGAAATGCAGTAAAATGTTACTAGACTTAACTAGCATCTAGCTGTCACTCAGACCAATGGTGCAATAGTAACATAAAGCAATTGTCAGTAACATCCACAGTTAACTTACTGGTGCCATCCCGGGGTGTCTCCTGCCGACAGCCTGGAAACATATGATCATCAGAATGCACTGACCTGCTAAAGATGGCCTGCATTGGTCACACAAGTCTGACAAATGCCTATATCCCACCCACAGTACCCTTTAGGGAGTGTCAGGGAGTCCACAACACCAACATAACACAGTCCACAAAATGCAAAGAAAGGCCATGCTGACAACTGCTAGGAGTAAACCTGGCTGCCTCAGGGAGCCAGAAATTGGGACAATGCCATGAATAATGGGGTGATGAAGGTCCAAAGAGAAGGACACCTATGAAATACTGCTCTAATAATGTTATAGAGTTGATGGAATGATGTGTACTAGCATGGAATGTCAAACAGGTACAAAGTCTGAAACTGCAATGTCAACTGTCTGTAATATCTGACTTCAACTCTTTTTGATTTGCAAAACACTTTTGCTGGAAAACCACACTTGTCTGGATAACCAACAAGATATATGAGTCATGGATGTGGACATTCTGTGATACTATATACAGTCGGCAGGCAGGGCTCGGAGTTTAATCATGGGAATGCACCCACTGCAGGCAGGCCTAACCCTGGAAGATGGTGACATGTCTGCACCCACAGAACCCTAGCCCACAGCCATGGGGAGTAACACACCCTCCCTGATCACTCATCCTATGCAAAATCCTGACCCCAAAATGTGGCCATCCAAGCAAAATGTGGTGGGCCATACATATATGTGTGACAAACACACACCTCCAGGCTGGTCAAACAGTCTGTCATGCACAAGACCCTCCAAATGTAGTAAACCATTGAGGAGAGCCCAACACAAAGTACTGGTAGTATAGCCAAGCACATCTGCCCAGGGACCCACCCCCACACACACATATATCCTAGCCCCTACAAATATATTTGGATTCTGCCTGATTTATATTACCTAACTGTGGACTGGAAATCAGACCAGGCCAGAACATAAATGCACAGAGATTCCACCATTGTAATATATCACCAAGGTGCTGGACCATTGTCACAGCACCAGCAGTCAATTGCTTGTAGGCACACCCCTCAACAGGCTGAATAGTGCAAGAATGTGTAGCATCTGGCCCATAATCCTTGTGTGTGCATCATCCATCCTGTATTCCTCTGGTAAATCACGGTGATGATCTGAGGAGGTATGTCACCAGGTACTGAAACAGTATGTGACCATGCCAAATGACATATATGACAGATGTGTGCTAAAACCAGCCCTGTAATCCTTACAACCCATAAATTACTGAGAGAAATTGTCACAATCATTGTATGGCCCATTGTTTCCACATTTTGATAGGCTATCTCCAGATATCCTGCACCAGAAGGTTGGCAGGTATGGCTGTTGTACAAAACAAACAGGACTGGAGTACAACAATCCCTGGAATGGAGTCCCACATGTACTATAAAAGGACACACTGGGCATGCTCATACACTTAGAGAAATGTCAGTAGGATCTAGAAATGAACAGGCCTTCCCCAACCAGTGCATTTTCCATTGCTCCACCTTAGCAGTCCTGAAGATGTTTGTCACCATAGAAGTCACGATTGTTAGGCCCAGCACCATAAGCTCTGTGGTGCATGTGACAACTGCATAACAAGAATAACTAGTTAGGCAGGAGTTCTAATCTCAATCCTGGCAAATGTAAATGTGTGTGTGTGTGTGTGTGTGTGTGTGTGTGTGTGTGTGTGTGTGTGTGTGTGTGTGTGTGTGTGTGTGTGTGTGTGTGTGTGTTTGTTCACAACTAAAAGCTTTTGGGTCCATTCAAACTCACACCTCCCCTTTCTCCACTTTAGCAGTCCTGCAAATATCAGTCATCTTAGAAGTGCCTTCTGTCAGACCTCATCAACATAAGCTTTGCGGTGGGTGTGATAACTGTGTAACTGCATAATTTGAAAGTACAAGTAACTAGTTAGGTAGGAGTTCTAATCTCAGTCCAGGCAAATGTAGAACTATGTGTGTGTGTGTGTGTGTGTGTGTGTGTGTGTGTGTGTGTGTGTGTGTGTGTGTGTGTGTGTGTGTGTGTGTGTGTGTGTGTGTGTGTGTGTGTGTGTGTGTGTGTGTGTGTGTGTGTGTGTGTGTGTGTGTATGTGTGTGTGTGTGTGTGAGACAGTTGTGTGTGCAAGACTGAGGGAGTTGTGTGTTTGTTTATAGGTGAAACAGTTTTATGCCATTCCCACCCATGACACTTCACAGTGTCCCACCTTATCAATCCAGATTATGTCAGTCCCTTATCAGCAACCTTGTCCAGCTATCAACCTGGTAAGCTCAGTAGTGCATGAGATAAATTCTTAACACTATAGAACAAATAAGAAAATACAAAGCGAACTGGACGACCAGGAAAAGTAAAATTTGTAATTTTTTGTTGAGCGCTTTCATCAATTTTTAACTACGACTTCTTCAGAATAAAATCAAGTTACACACTGAGTCTTACATAACCAGTGCAATAAATCAATTAAAAAAACTGTAAAAAGTACATCCACTTTTAAAGGTACAGGCTGCCTTAATGCATTTTACTAGCAAGTCATGTAAATTTTGACCATAGGTGTTATATCTCTTTATAACTATATTTTCATAACCAAGAACAAATAAAATCAATAACATTCTTGTCATGGTTGTAAAAACATGGAATATTTAAATGCAGAAGTCTGCTTTTAATTTAAAAAAAACTGCTAAGTGAAACCATATCATTAAGCCCTGGGCTAGTGGTGGCATTGACCCTCAATTGCCATAATAGTTCTTTATACTCCAGTAAATGGTCAATAGGGCCACCACTTTTGTCTATG
This sequence comes from Protopterus annectens, assembly GCF_019279795.1. Taxonomy (NCBI): domain Eukaryota; kingdom Metazoa; phylum Chordata; order Ceratodontiformes; family Protopteridae; genus Protopterus; species Protopterus annectens. The sequence continues at coordinate 1,219,000,513 of NC_056735.1, forward strand.
ATGATCTGTTCAAGAACTATAAACTTGAAATAGTGACCTGGGTGAAGGTTGATATGTTTGGCTAATGCATTTGTAATGTTACATTTATCTATATCATAAATATGTTGATAAATGCGGGTTCTAAAAGCATTTTTGGTTTTTCTGATATAGAAGCACATACAAGTCTGACAAATGCTGGCATAAATTACATTTTTACTACCACAATTGTATTTCTGAAATAATCTAACCCATCCACAACCTTTGAGTAAAACCCTGGCTCCCTCTAATATGTGCTTACACTGCAAGCACTGCCCACATTTAGTCATTTTCCCAGTCTGCCAGTGGTACTACTAGATGGATTTCTTTCAAGGATATTCTTGACGCTGGTGTCCTTTCTGTAAACCACTACATGGGCTTCACCAACCTTCTGACCTATGCTTTCATCACTGTTAAGGATGAACCAATTTTTGAAAACAATGTCCTGAATCAGTGCGAACTGTAGAGTATATGTGAGGATGAGCCCATTGTGAAAATGACTAGTATGGTTGTTACTGTTCTCCAACAGTGCACACAATCTGGTAATATCAATTCCTATTAAGGGATAGAAATGTCCCTCTAATCACTTTTTAGTAACTTCTTCCAACAAAGGTGTAACAAATTCTTTCGGATATGCTCTTCTTAAAAGCATACTCAATAAAACATCCCTTCCGTCTGGAAATCTTCCATCCTGCTAACCATGCGGGCTAGTCTCACCCCCTGGCCTTTGACTAAGGATCTTTTTTGATGCACAGGGTGCCCACTCTCAAAACGGAGAAGGGAGTTGGAGTATGTAGGTTTGCGATAGATGGTAGTGAAGAATACGCTATTGATGTAGTCTTTGCTAATTCAGATGTCTAAATAACTAATGAAGTCAGAATTTGTTTCCATGGAGAATTTGAGGAATGTAATGCTCAAACTGAGGAACAGTAAGAATTCATGTAACTGGTCAGAATCTCCATCCCAGAAAATGAGGATGTCATCCAGGTAATGACCGTAAAACTTACAATGGGACATTCCTGAAGATGAAAAACTTGACACAGTTCCCACTGAGTCAGAACAAAGTTTGGCAAAAAACTGATGTACACACTGCTCCCATAGCTACCCCTGTGGTTTGTTTAAATAAATGACCTTCGAAAGTCAAAAAACTATTCTCCAACACAAGTTCCATTAATGTCCTTAATGTAAGTATTTTGGTGTGTGAAAACTTGGTCTGTTGATATAAGAAGTCACAAAGCATTTCAATACCTTCTTTGTGGGGAATGACACTAAATAAGTCCTTGACCTCAATTGTAGTGAAAATGATGTCATCACTGAAATATTCCTGTTTGATTTTTTTCAAACAATCCCATGAGTCTCTGATGATATGAGGAAAAGACCCCAGACAGTTCTTTAACTGGAGGTCTATATATTTGGCTATAGTTAAAGACTTGGACCCTTTTGCGGCCACAATAGGTATTAAAGGTGGATGCAAGATGTTCTTGTGAATCTTAGGTATCACAAATATTGTTGGGATCCTGGGGTTGTTTTGTGTACAATAGTTAAACTCTACTTCTGATATCTGGTCATTCAAAAGTAGATCCATAAGAACCATGTCCATATATCTGTATACGATGTTAAGTTCATTACTGGAAATCTGCTGGTACCGTTCCCCAAATAAATGTCTAACATGTTTTCTATGTACCTGTCCTGGTCCATGACCACAAGACCACCTCCCTTGTCTGGTTTCATGACTCAAATGGATTTATTATTAGATATATTATCGAGGAGTATGGTTTCCTCTTTGGTTAAATTGTGTAATAAATTTGAATTCCAATTTTTAGAAAGTTGTCTAATGTCATTCATACAAATCTTTTGGTACAATTGTACAGTGGGATGTAAAGGAGGGTTACTTATATTTGCCTTTTTACAATAAGTGATGGTAGTATTTCTATTTGCTTCTCTACCCATAGTGGCACTAAAATTCAATTTTCTAGTGAAAATCATAATGTCAAGCAAAGTTTTTTCTATGTTAACATGTTTGGAGGGTACAAAGTTAAGACCTCCCTCAAAGAGGTTTGTCCAATCCGTAGTAACTGTGACACTACTTAAGTTGTACATTTTGAAGTCGTTTTGGTCATTGACAATAACTGCCTTTTCATTATTAGGCAACATATTATAGTTTTTTGCCAGTTCCCTCGTCTCCCCATCCCCATCCCCATCCTTGATTGTACCATTGTGAGTTGTGTATTTTCCCCTGATATGCTGTATTCTGAGGCCTCCTGTACTGGTGATTCTGTTCTCAAATTCTCTCTGACCTCCGTAAGGGTTGTCCTAGAGGGATGGGACCTGGGGTGATGTCACTTTGATATTCATTTTCATCATTAATTTCCTCACCATTGACTTCATTAATGTTATTAAAGTTGTTGTCACCAGTATTGTTATGTACTTTAACTAATGGATAAGCTTGACCTCCTTCATAATCCTGTGCATCACTTATTAACTTTTTAGATTTTTTCTCCTTTATCTTATCTAAAATTTTATCAATGTTAACAAAAACAGTGTTGTATTCATTCAGTTTAACACAAAAATTAACATAATTTTTCACAGTGGCATCAAGTTTGCTAACAGTGTCTTGCAATACTACAAACCTTTTATCATTGTCTCTAACAGTTCCAACAGTTCACAACCCTGGTGGTTAAACAGAGTTATTAAGTCTTTATGTAGTTCACTGTTGTTAGTTAAACCATTAGGAAAATGCAAGTACCTCAGACCTTTTGGCACCTGTTCGCATCTGAGGCATTCCCTGAGGTACTGATTCTCAATTTGCAGTTTTTTAAGTCTTAAACATTCTTTTTCCAAAGTTTTAAGTTAAAGTTAAAGACATAAAAAATTGCAAATTGAGAATCAATACCTCAGGGAATGCCTCAGACGCGAACAGGTGCCAAAATGTCTGAGGTACTGGCATCTTCCTAATGGTTTAACTAACAACAGTGAACTGCATAAAGACTTAATAACTCTGTTTAACCGCCAGGGTTGTGAGCTGTTGGAACTGTTAGAGACAATGATAAAAAGTTTGTAGCATTGCAAGACACTGTTAGCAATCTTGATGCCACTGTGAAAAATGATGTTAATTTTTGTGTTAAACTGAATGAATACAACACTGTTTTTGTTAACATTTATAACATTTTAGATAAGATAAAGGAGAAAAAGTCTAGAAAGTTAATAAGGGATGCCCAGGATTATGAAGGAGGTCAAGCTTATCCATTAGTTAAAGTACATAACAATACTAGTGACAACAACTTTAATAACATTAATGAAGTCAATAGTGAGGAAATTAATGATGAAAATGATTATCAAAGTGACACCACCCCAGGTCCCATCCCTTTAGGACAACCCCTGCGGAGGTCAGAGAGAATTTGAGAACAGAATCACTGATACAGGAGGCCTCAGAATACAGCATATCAGGGGGAAATACACAACCCACAACAGTACAATCAAGGACGGGGGAGGGGGAGATGAGGGAACTGGCAATAAACTATAATATGTTGCCTGATAATGAGGAGGCAGTTATTATTGTCAATGACCAAAACGACTTCAAAATTTACAACTTAAGTACTGTTACAGTTACTAAGGATTGGGCAAACTTCTTTGAGAGAGGTTTTAACTTTGTACCCTCCAAACATTTTAACATAGAAAAAACTTTGCTTGACATTATGATTTTCACTAGAAAATTGAATTTTAGTGTCATTATGGGTGGAGAAGCAAATAGAAATACTACCATCACTTCTTGTAAAAAGGAAAGTGTAAGTAACCCTCCTTAACATCTCACTATACAATTGTACCAAAAGATTTGTATGAATGACATTAGACAACATTCTAAAAATCGGAATTCAAATTTATTACACAATTTAGCCAAAGAGGAAACCATACTCCTCAATAATATATCTAATAATAAAGCCGTTCGAGTCACGAAACTAGACAATGGAGGTGGTCTTATGGTCATGGACCAGGACAGGTACATAGGAAACATGTTAGGACATTTATTTGGGGAAGGGTACCAGCAGATTTCCCATTATGAACTTAACATCACATACAGACATATGGACATGGTTCTTATGGATCTACTTTTGAATGACCAGATATCAGAAGTAGAATTTAACTATTGTACACAAAACAACCTTGGGATCCCAACAATATTTGGGATACCTAAGATTCACAAGAACATCTTGCATCTACCTTTAAGACCTATTGTGGATGCAAAAGGGTCCAAGGACTTTAACTATAAACAGATATATAGACCTCCAGTTAAAGAACTGTCTGGGGGTCTTTTTCTCATATCATCAGAGACTCATGGGATTGTTTGAAAAAAATCAAACAGGAATATTTCAGTGATGACATCATTTTCACTACAATTGATGTCAAGGACTTATTTAGTGTCATTCCCCACAAATAAGGTATTGAAAGGTTTTATGACTTCTTATGTCAACAGACCAAGTTTTCACACACCAAAATACTTACATTAAGGACATTAATGGAACTTGTGTTGGAGAACAGTTTTTTTGACTTTGAAGGTCATTTATTTAAACAAACCACAGGGGTACCTATGGGGACAGTGTGTGCACCAGTTTTTGCCAACATTGTTCTGACTCAGTGGGCACTGTGTCAAGTTTTTCATCTTCAGGGATGTCCCATTGTAAGTTTTACAGTCATTACCTGGATGACATCCTCATTTTCTGGGATGGAGACCGTGACCAGTTGCATGAATTCTTACTGTTCCTCACTTCGAGCACTACATTCCTCAAATTCTCCATGGAAACGAATTCTGACTCCATTAGTTATTTAGACATCAGAATTAGCAAAGACTAATCAATAGCGTATTCTTCTCCACCATCTATCGCAAACCTGCATACTCAAACTCCCTACTCCATTTTGAGAGTGGGCACCCTGTGCATCAAAAAAGATCCTTAGTCAAAGGCCATGGGGTGAGACTAGCCCGCATGGTTAGCAGGATGGAAGATTTCCAGAAGGAAAGGGATGTTTTATTGAGTATGCTTTTAAGAAGAGGATATCCGAAAGAATTTGTTACACCTTTGTTGGAAGAAGTTACTAAAAAGAGATTAGAGGGACATTTCTATCCCTTATTAGGAAATGATACTACCAGATTGTGTGCACTGTTGGAGAACAGTAACAACCATACTGGTCATTTTCACAATGGGCTCATCCTCACATATACTCCACAGTTCCCACTGATTCGGGACATTGTTTTCAAAAACTGGTTCATCCTTAACAGTGATGAAAGCATAGGTCAGAAGGTTGGTGAATCCCACATAGTAGTTTACAGAAAGGACACCAGCATCAAGAATATCCTTGAAAGAAATCCATTTAGTAGTACCACCGGTAGACCGGGTAAAATGACTAAATGTGTGCAGTGCACGCAGTGTAAGCACATATTAGAGGGAGACAGGGTTTTACTCAAAGGTTATGGATGGGTTAGATTATTTCAGAAATACAATTTTGGAAGTAAAAAAGTCATTTATTCCAGCATTTGTCAGACTTGTATGTGCTTCTATGTTGGAAAAAACACAAATGCTTTTAGAACCCGCATTTATCAACATATTTAGGATATAGATAAATGTAACATTAGAATGACACAACATAAATGTAACATTACAAATGCATTAGCCAAACATATCAATCTTCATCCAGGTCACTATTTCAAGTTTATAGTTCTTGAACAGATCATCATAGACGAAAGGGGTGGCCCTATTGACCATTTACTGGAGTATAAAGAACTATTATGGCAACTGAGGGTTAATGCCACCACTAGTCCAGGGCTTAATGATATGGTTTCACTTAGCAGTTTTTAAATTAAAAGCAGACTTCTGCATTTACATATTCCATGTTTTTTACAACCATGACAAGAATGTTATTGATTTTATTTGTTCTTGGTTATGAAAATATAGTTATAAAGGGATATAACGCCTATGGTCAAAATTTACATGACTTGCTAGTAAAATGCATTAAGGGAGCCTGTACCTTTAAAAGTGGATGTACCTTTTACAGTTTTTTTAATTGATTTATTGCACTGGTTATATAAGACTCCGTGTGTAACTTGATTTTATTCTGAAGAAGTCATAGTTAAAAATTGACGGAAGCACTCAATAAAATTTTACAAATTTTACTTTTACTGGTCATCCAGTTTGCTTTGTATTTTCCTTAGTTTTGCTCCTTTTGGTTTGCTATAGAACAAATAACTAGTTTGGCAGGGGTTCTACTCTTCCGGCAAATGTGTGTGTAGGTATGTATGTTTGCAAGTAGATGTATTTTGATATGTTTCCTACCCACTGCCCTACTTTATCAGTCCTGCTGATGTCATACCCCATATCATCACCTTTGACCAACTCTCAGCCCAGTAAGCTGTGTAGTGCATGTGGTACCTGCGTAACCACTATGGTACAGATTACTAGTTAGGGAGGGGTTCTACTCTCACATCTGGCAAGTATGTGTGTCTGTTTGTAGAACAAAGTATTTTGACAGGATAAACACCCACTCTACTACTTTATCAGTCCTGATGATGTCATTCCCTTTATAGGTTCAAAAGTGTGTAGTAGGTAATGGCCCAGGAGCCTTAACAAGCCTAGCATATAGAAGGGCCCTGCCATTGTTACATCCCAGTGTCTGTATCAGGTATAGCTACTGCAGTGATCCTCGGGTTGAACTGTCTATTACTCATCCACTCATCAAGATTCTCTAGAACAGGGTCAGCTAGGTGCTTTGCATGACATGTATGTGAAGTGTATTCCAGGGCATGTACAGTCTCTTGTTGAGGGACCTGCCCTACTAGTATGTTGTGGTGATTGTGGTACTGAGGTAGTGGTTTCTACCATGTGTGGTGAGGATGGATTTATATGTAGCATTATTATACCAGCTGGGTCAGACATGGCTTTGTAAGTCAAGCACAGATAGCTGCTAATTAGGTGATATGACACAGAGAATAGTTTGGGTCTGCTGAGTCTGTCTAAGTAGGATGTGTGTTCAATGCCTAGGAAACCCTTTGAGATGTGCTTCTGTGGCTTCCCCAGCTGTAGCAGGTGTCGAGTGAGGTACATGGCAAATGGGTCATAATACTTGAGAAGTGGTCTAATGAGGGAATAGTAGACAGAGATCATTACCTCAGTCTTCCTGGATGCAAAACCCTTGGTAATGCACTGTGTCATATAGAAGGACTTCCTGGCCACAGTGGCAATGTGGTGCTTGAAGGAGAAGTTGCTGCCAACCTGTATCCCCAGATCTATTATAATGCATGCAGTCTTCATTGGGCTCCCATCGGTGTGGTACTTACAGGGAACTGAGTGTTTTACCAAGGGGGATGGTGATGCATAATGTGGTGTCAAGCTTCTGGGCATGGTTTCTTCACCACTCGGTGGTCTCAGTGAGGCCTTTCTGTGGGATGTGTGCATTACTTGTGGCATTAATGATAGCTCCCAGCTTGCAGTCCTCTGTCAATCTGGTCAGCCAGAGTTCTTCTGTGTTGGGCTGGACTCCTGAGAAGTAGATGCTGGACAGGACATTACCCAGTACTGATCCCTGTGGGACTTCACTTGTGATTGCTTGCTGGTCTGACCTGGAGTTTGCCACTGTCATACTTATGTGTTCTGTGAACCAATTTGCAAAACATACAATGATATATGGATTCATGCCTAGTTTGTGGGGTCTATCAATAATCCCTCACCGAGGGATGGTATCACAATCTTTGGACAGATTGATGTAGGCTGTATGCAGTGCCTTACTGTCATACACACCCCTGGTGACACAGTCAAAGACGTCAACCAGGTTGAGCAGGCACGATCTGCCATTTACAAAGCCAAACTGTGTGGGTCCAGAGTTAGGAGATCAGGTCCCTGAAAATGCGGTCCATACCCCTACATAGTAGGCTTGCCAGACTAAGGGGCCAATAATCCCCAGGGTCTGTAGATGCTACCCCTTTATGGAGAGGGATGACTAGCAGTGTGCCATGTTTGAGGGACAAAGCCTGAGATGAGGCTGTGACTGACCAGGGCACACATATTTGGTCCAAGGTCACTTTGTATGTCATGTAGAAGACAGCCATGGATATGTTGGTGTCCCATGGAAGCTGTATTCTTGCCTGTGGCAAATGCAGGTCTAACCTGACCTGCAGTACTTCTGGGTTCCTGCCATTCATCTGCCATTATGATTGTACACTTGTGGGGGGAGAGAGGGGTAAAGCTATTACAGAATGTGTTGCCAAGACTGTGGCCAATATCAGTTGTCTCAGGATAGGAATTAGTATTGTGCAGTAACACACAGCACTTGTGTTTAATGCTGTGGAAGTTGTTGATGTAACTAAAGGCTTTTGTGAATGTCATCAGTGTCTGTTGCATTTCTGCCTTTATTGATGCCTGTAGGGGATTCCATGAGGGATCCCAAGTTGTGTTTGAGGCTAATAAGGGAGTTCAGCAGTCATGGAACACCTTTCTCTGCAACAGTGTCCTCCTTCAGATGTACACTTTAGTAATGGCAGGGGGCCATCACATTGTATCCCAGTGTTTGGAATACAGTGCCTAGGTTCTGTTGGCTATGGCTAGTACCATGCATTCATGTACCTGTTTGTAAAGTGCATATGTGTATGATTGGACAGTCATGCAGCTATTTTCCATTGTCATGGGTGCAGTGAAGTCATCCACCCCTGTTTTTATGGCTGCAAAGTCAGCTATGGAGAGGTTTTGCACAGTGGTTACCTTTGTGGGGGGTGTGGCTGACATGTTGAGTTCCATGTTGATTACAGCCTGTGTGGATCTCACCAGGTAGGGATTGACAACTGTGGATGAGCAACAGTATCATATTTATGTAGTCAACACAGGTCAAGGTTGTTGCATTCTCTATTGGGGGTCAGTTGAAGCTGGTCAAGGGCATTGGAAATGAATTCCAGGAAGTGTTGGGCCACTGTACTGGTGCTTGGCTACTTTACCCCAGTGATGGAGGAGTAGTTGAATTCTCCTACTATGTCAGTGTTGCGATGGATCTTTATACATGGCAGATTGTCGATTAATGTGCATTGACAGTCTAGGGACATAGATGTGGACCCATAGCAGGGTATGGTCTGGATTGCACTATTACCCCAAGGCAGTTGTACCAGACGTATCTGCAATGCATTATGCTGGGATACTAGTCTGGAGATGTTCCTATCCATAATGAATATGGAGACAACACCACCTGTAGAAGTGTGGTGTGGTCCATGTTTGGGGGCTGACAACTGTGGAATGCATTATAGCCTGTTACTGCAGGGCTGCTCTCTGCTGCTGTGAACCACCTCTCAATTACAGCAGCAATGTTAATGTCCTCCACTCCGATGAGTGCTTTGAGTGACTGCATCCTGACAGATAGATGTCTAATGTTGAGCAGCATGGCCCTCAGACTGCATACATGTCTAGCTGTTATGGTGGTGATTACATTTGGAATACTGCTTAATAAGGCATTATAGGGGTGGCAAGACACTTAGCCAGTACCTGGAAACCCAGGGCTGACAGATGTAGGACATCTGCGGTAAGTCATTGAGGTTTGTCAATCATGTTATCCCAAGTAGAGAGATATTGGATCCCCTGAGAATGCCACACAACACGTAAGCCAATGTTGCAGTCAATCATCTGTTGATAGTACTGCAGCATAATTCTGGTTGATGGCAGTATACTGCTCAGGGCTATTGTCACACCTGCCTGGACCACATAATCAGAGAGTTCAACCAGGTCTCTTGTCATGTAGTCCAGGGAGGTGTGTCCCAGGTCATTCACACCCACATGGATACAGCCTGATAGTTGCAGTTGTTGTGGAGTGCCATGACTGGCTGTGTCATGTGTTGGATGCTGGCATGTGATAGATATTTGGCTACCTGCTCCATATTCAACTTAGTGAGTGGGATATGTGTGTGCCTCAGTATTGAGTTACCCATGATCACTGTATTGTGCAAGGTGGTTAGCCTTAGGAGCTTAGGTTGAGGGTGCCCTTGTGTAGGTGAAATATGTGTCCCTTGGCATGTGCCATGTTGTGGTGTCTGAGTGGGTGTCTGTCTTGCTGGTCTGTGCTGTTTGGGTAAATGTCCATTGAGTGCCTCTGTGAAGGTGGGTGTGTGGCTTTTCACTGTATGTCATGGCTGTCAAAGTGAGTGTCATGGTGAGCTATGTGTTCCACATGGTGTGGTGCAGGTGTTGATCTTATCCTCTTGACCTGCTACTCCAGTCTTTGCTGGTGAGTGCATATGTCTACATTGGGTGATATATGGGTAACTCTCACAGGTCTGAATGTTTGGAGTTTAGAGGGCAGGGTTGTCTGTGTACATGAGTCAGTTGAACAGTGCCTCAGAATAGACAAGTGCACCAGGTTAATGGGTGAAAGCACAGGAAACTGTACTTCAATCATGCCAGGAGGAGTGGACATAACTAGTAAGGACTGGGGCTACTTCTGTGATGAACAAGTACTGCTGACGGCTCCCTGGTGTGCCACACTTATTGATACAATAACCTGGTGAAGTGCCAAGCTATAATGCTATTTGAAGTGCAAGACAGAAGAACTAGCATGATGTAAGTGTGAAACTGAAGGCAGACTATCTGCCACCTGTAATACTTTACCTCAGCTGTGCAGTTATCAGCAGCTTTGGCCAATTGAAAATTCAGAAAACTAAGTAGCAAGTGCGGTAACTGCATAACCACTATGGCAAATGTAACTAGATAGGCAGGAATTCTTATCCCAATACTGGCAAGTGTGTGTGTGTGTGTGTGTGTGTGTGTGTGTGTGTGTGTGTGTGTGTGTGTGTGTGTGTGTGTGTGTGTGTGTGTGTGTATACGTGAATCATGTATTGTCTGGCATATACCATTTTTGACTTGTGTACTACCCTTCCCTCTTCCCCTTGCCCCAATCTAGTAGTCCCGTTGATGTCATTCACCTTAGAAGTACCTTTGGAGGAAATGAAAATATATAAGCTCTGTGGTACATCTGATAACTGCATAGCCCTATAGTATAAATGACTTGATAGGCTGGAGTTCTAATCTCACTATTGCAATTGGATGTGTGAGTGTGTGTTTGTGTGAAAATCATGTAGTTTGTGGGTTATACCATTTTTGACCTGTGTACTACTGTTTATACTTCCCCTCACTCCAATTTAGTAGTCCTGTTGATGTCATCCACCTAAGAAGTACCTTTGGAGTAGGTGAAAATCTATAAGCTCTGTGGTGCATCTAATAACTGTGTAGTACTATAGTAGACATAACTAGATAGACAGGAGTTCTAATATCACTACTGGCAACTGTTTGGATGTGTGTGTTTGTGTGAGAATCATGTGGTGTATGTGTTATACCAATTTTGACCTGTGTACTAGGCTTTATACTTCCCTCACTGCAGTTAAGTAGTTCTGGTGATGTCATTAACCTTAGAAGTACCTTTGGAAGAGGTGAAAATGTATAATCTCTGTGGCACGTCTGATAACTGTATAGCACTATAGTAGAAATAACTAAATAATTAGGAGTTCTAATCTCACTACAGGCAGCTGTTTGGATGTGTGTGTTTGTGTGAGAATCATGTACAGTGTCGGTTATACCATTTTCAACATCTGTACCACCCTTTACACTTCCCCTCACTCCAATTTAGTAGTCCTGTTGATGTCATCCACCTTAGAAGTATCTTTGGAATAAGTGAAAATGTATAAACACTGTGGCACATCTGATAACTGTGTAGCACTATAGTAAAAATAACTAGATAGGTGGGAGTTTTAACCCCAGTAATAGCAACTGTTTGTGTGTGTAATGATCATATCCTGTGTGGCTTATACCATTTTGATGTGTGTACCATACATCACCAGTGACCACCTCCCTTTGTCATTACTTTATATAGTGTGGTAACAGCATCTGCTTCACATGCAGCAATTTAAACCATTGTACAGTTCACTGTACAGATGTGTCTGGAATATCCAGATGTATGCAACCTATACATGGTCAGAAGTGGTCTGTGTGCCTTAACAATGCACATGCATGTGATACTGTAGCCAAACAGGCCACAGTGAGTGTAGTGACAGATATGGCAGTATCAGGTATCATACCTGACTGAAACATCATGCTGATATGATGTCTGCCACCCTCTCAGTTGGCCAGCCTTGTAGGTGCAATATATGAATTCAGATGCTTGGTTTTACAAGTGAACTGTTCATGTTATAGGGCACATTAAAGGTTAGAAGAGGTATGGACTGACATATTGTGGTCCCAATTTCTATGTATCAGAAACACCCTGCATCTTAACAAGGGTTTGTACACAATTTATATACACTGTATACCAGTAATGTGTCACACATGTACCTACCTTAGGCTGTTTGTCCAGCCCATTTTGCTGGCCTCTGTCCAGACATCTTGGCACTGACAAGTTGTGAGGTATGCTACAGGAATGTTTAATTCACCCCAGATAGGCCCCAGTGGTGACCACTGTGATGCAATGCAGTTAACCTCACCACAAGTGAACATGCACATAAAGCAATATAGCTATTACATAAAGCAATATAGCTGTTATTAATAGTTGTGTACATGGTAAATTGCATGCCCTTCACATGCCTGGGGTATTGCCAGGCCACAATAGAACACTGTCATACTCACCAGCTTCAGGCTGCTGTCCCTTATGCAGACCAGAGGGTCCTAGGTAGTTGTCAGAGGGAGTTATTGTCAGCAGACTCACATGTGGCCTTGGTACAGGATGGATGCAGCATGTCTGCACATTTACAGTACACACCCCAATAATGCACAGTTTTCTGTACTCATCATAGATGTGTACCTCTGTGCATTAGAAAACCCCATCCACAACTGCAATCGGACCTGACACATGGATGTAGATAGAATACAGATACATGTATGTCTGATACATTAGTGTACTAATCCCCACTGGGCCCTTACCTGCACGCTCCCTGTCCATTGTGTGGGTGCCACCCACCTCCAGCTTGTTGGCCTCCGTACCCTGGTGTTGTACTGGGGTGCGTGCCCAACGGTTGGCGGGGGCTCATATGCTACACAACATGGTTGTGTGATGGGTGACAAAGAGAAATGTGAAGTCATTTTTATGATGAGGTCATGACTGTACCCAAGGGTGACAGAGGGGTCATTGCAGCATATGTCAAAGGGAATATTGGTGAAGGGAACAAAGGTTCTGTGGGAGTGATGGGTATGCATGGTGTTAAAAGGAATACAAACAGTGAGTTGGTAGTGGGGTTTGTAAAACAGATGGACATGGCTGTGGTGTATATGTACTATAACACGAGGGAGGAGCATAGGGTGAGTTATAAGACTATAGTAAGATGCACACAGGTGGAATATATCCAGTGTGGGAGGGCCAGTTTGAAGGAGATTGGAGAATGTAAAGTGGTGAAGGGAAAGTATATTTAGGCAGCATAGAATGTTGGTCTGCAGGATGATGTTGGATTTCAAGAAGAGGGGGATTCTGAGTTTAGCAGCAAGAATCACATGATATGACCTGGAAAAGGGTGATCGTGAGGTGGAGTTCAAGGAAGAGTTAAGACAGACACTGGGTGGCGCTGTCAATATACCACATATCTTGTTAAGAACAGCAGAGCTACTAAGGGAGAAGGCTAGAAAGGTGCTTGGTGTGACGTGGATGGAGGAAGTAGTATAAGGAGACCTGGTGGAGGACTGAGGAAGTACAAGACAGTATAAAGAGAAAGAGGATGGGGAAGAAGGAGTGAGACTGTCAGAGAGATGAGGAAAGTAGACAGGAGTGTGAGGAGATGAGGTGCATGGCAAAGAGAGATGTGGCAAAGGCTAAGGATGAGGAATATGAAGAGTTGTATGACAGTTTGTGAATTAGTGGCTGGTTGTATTTCTCTTTGCTATGATCAGTCATTTTAGTTGTTTCGCTAAGAGGTTGTTATATGTCTGGCCATTGTGTATGGCCTGTCATGGTTTTGTAGCAGTGTACTGTTCACTTATTTATATGGACTGTGGGGGCAGATGTGAGTGTCATTTGCATTTTTGTATCCAACTGAGCATGCTGCCCCAGTTACGGGTCGTCTATCAGCAGCATATGTTGCTATGCGCATTTTGAGACATGTCTGTATATATTTGTATGTATATATATATATATATATATATATATTTATATGGGTTCATGTCAAACCAATGACATGTTACAATAACAAAAGTCACTACATCGAAACGAAACCATCGACAGTTCAAAACATCGACAGTACATTTATACGAAAGTACAGTGCTAACATGGGTCCTGCAAGGGGGAAGTAAAGGATATGATATGATACTGTACCCATACTACATCCCCCTTGCAGGACCCATGTTAGCACTGTACTTTCGTATAAATGTACTGTCGATGTTTTGAACTGTCGATGGTTTTGTTTCTATGTAGTGACTTTCGTTATTGTAACATGTCGTTGGTTTGACATGAACCCATATATATATGGATCTACTATGCTTCATTGAAAGTTTATTTTTTCAAAAAAGAATAGTAGACCTCCACTAGCTTGAAAGTGCACTTAAACAAAAGTGCACTTTTGGGATTATCAGTTCAACAAACTGATAAGAAACAAACAAGAAACAAGAAAACTGCACCACCACACCCCACTGATCATGATAACATCCATTGATTTATCCTAAATAAATACTAAAACTTTTAAGAAAACTCTTTAAAAAGCTCTTAAAAATATTTATTCAGTATCATATTAAAATACAATTTGATTCTCGGCTGGAGTGCCTTCTGTGTGTAGTCTCCATGTCCTCCTCACGGTCGAGTGGCCTCCGAAAGACATGCATGAATGGGCATGCCTTCGCTGAAGGTTGGGCCTCGGGCTAGCAACTTGGCACCATAAAAATCGACTGCCATTCATTAGCGGACCGGAGTTCCGCTGTGGCGACCCCTAACCGGGAAAAGCCAAAAAGACAAACAAAAACATTAAAATATGATTAATAATAATTAATGTAAACAGTTATTCAGTTTAATAATAAAATTGTTATTGGATGTGACATATTTGAATCTGTATAAATTGACTTGTAGTAGGATGTGATGACAACACTGATGAAGGGTTTTTAACCTGAAAGCTTTGTTTTTGTTTCGTCAAACTGCTACATTACTTAGTTCATTGTTTTTTTATCTTATTTTATTATATATGGGTAGTACCACAATCTTTTTTTTTATCTGTCATAAATGGGTAGTATCCCAGGTTATATGCAGTCACACTTGCATGTTACACCAGCTACAGTGCACTGGTTGGCAAAAATAGTTTAACACATATTATTAAGTCAATACTTTTAACAGTGCTTTTCCAAGTAAAAGTGGATTGCAGATTGCAGTACTTGATCCATACACCCCTACATGCAAAGCTGGGTCTCTGAGTACTAACTATCTTGTTCTTGGTGTTTGAGCTGTGTGTTTTTATGTATCTTCTATTGGATATTGATACGATGTTAACTGTAGACTACTGTTATTTGGACATGTCATTGAGGACTGCTGTCATGTGGTAATGGCATACCTTTCAGTTTCAGACTTCTATCCTTCAAAACATTCATCCTAATGCATAACCTGTTGGCTATCTACTTTCTGTCTGTCCTCTGTACAGATGTGCAGATGTCAAGTATTTGTAAGGCCATACAGCTATGTAGGTGGCCACATAGTATTGTGCTGTGGGCCTGGACACTGCTGCTAGTTCCAACATATGGGACATTCCTTAATGTAGCCCTTGCCCCTTATCATTGCCTATGTGAGGGACATTACAGAGGTGGTGGGCTACAGATTCACATATAGCAGGTGGCAATATATCACAGGACATGACATGTGGAGACAGCCCAACAACAAGGGGACATATTCCCTGAATTGTGAACAGATTCTATGTCATCAGTGCTGTTATACACTTAGTGAATTGATAGATTGACAGGGTTTGTGTGGACATGCATTTAGTGAGTGACTTCACTACTGACAGTGATATGTCTCTGACATACTTCTCCACTGGCATGCTGTCCACAGACTGGCCACATGTTTAACTGTTATGTTTTGTGTGTTCCCCAGGCAGTTGGTGTCCTTGGTAAATCAGTCTTGAACTCTGGGGAATGCAGTCAGTAAATACTCAGATCTATTGGTATTACTGACTTCATATTCCTCATAAAGGATATGTTACAACAAATCCAGTAACATCTGCAACTGTCTCAATGTATGACAGCAATATGACTGCTCTACCCCTGTGTTTGTGCCTCTTTCCCCAAATGATGTCAGGCTTTGTCCAGATTTCAGTGAGGCTCAGCTGTATTTAGTATCATTATTTCTTGCCTTCATTCCTGCTACCATCCCAGTGATGTAGTAGACCCACAGACATGTCTGGGAAAAGGCCATAGATATGAGTCCTGAGCCTGTAAATTCTGAGGTGAACTGTACATGTGAGAGGTCTGGGTATGTCTGGCCATTGTTAACAGACTGTCAGGACTGTGTACACATGTCATGTGTACATGTTAATTAGGCTGTGTATGGAGGGGGTGGATGTAGTGTTATGCCTCCTTCTTTATCTGACTGTGCATGCTGCTCCAGTTTCTGCTGATCTATTGGCTGTATGTGTTTGTAGGGGCAGAATGAGACATGTCCAGAACCAAGGTCAGGAATCAGACTACACTGAGAATTGGGACTGTATATATAGGGCTAGTGTGTGAGTGGCAAACAACAATGTATTTGTTCACACAGTCTGTATACTCTACTGTTCACTTGACTTACGGGTATGTGACTGTAACTGTGGTGATATTTGTTGTGGGTATGCACTTTCACACTGGTGTCTGTTTATCAGTGCTGTTACATTCCTGTAGTGCCTGATATATTTGCAAATACATGTGTAATTACCCATAGCAAATGTCCTATTTCAATTACTTGTGCTATTTCAGTAAATATATGTTAGAGCACACATGAGGTGTTACTACAGCAACAGCGTTAGCTTATCTATGCCAGTACTTCAGATACATCCCCATTTTCATGGCTTCACTCTCTACTTTGTCAGCCTTGGTCCAGATTCATTGCAGTAAGGGATTTTGAGCATACCTCTCAACTGGCTGGATAGTTTCAGGATGTCCAGGTTTATTGCTCATATTTCTGGTCTGTTTTACAGATTATTCTCATTTCTCTAGTAAATCACTGTGATGATATGATTGCTGTCAGAAAATGAGGACATACATTTCATTTACCTACCTCACATCCATCAGAATATGAATACTGAAACAAACTGTGCCCCTCTGTCAAGAATAGTACAGGGGGACAATGACCTCTTCCTTCCTGGATGCTAATGCATTAGTACTGAGATGTGCCACATAGAAGGACTTTCTGATGACAGTGGCAATGTGGTGGTCAAAAGAGACATTCATTTATTTATTTATTTTACATTTGTTGACCGGGCTAGTCTAGCTGGATATATGTCCATTTTCAGTAGAGGCCCGGTGAGAAAAGCTCCACAGCAGATAGATACAGCTTAATATACATGTGTAAATACAGACATAAAGGGATACTAAAAAAAAATACATTTAATTATACATGGTATAAAAAGTCATTCGAGTCTAGCTTATTTACATTACATAACAAAAAAAAAGAGCCATGAGAGAATGACTTACAAATTAGGTATATAGAATAGAAGGAAGAAGCCAAAAGGACATTTTTGACATCAGTTTTGAAATGTAGAAAAAAGGTTAGTTATGATATAAGTAGATTCAGCCAGTGTTAGTACATGGACACAGCCATTGCGAGTTAAGGAAGATTTTTAGATGGTTTTTGAAAAGAGGGGTAGATGAAAGGGATGTGAGATTACTAGGAAGTTTATTCCAATGGATTCCAATAGTGTTAGTAAATAGTGAATCACCTGATTTGTTACTGGATTTTAGGGTAGTGGCTAGTAATTTATTGGCTGAGCGAAGGGTGCTTAAATTTTTATAGGGGTTGATTAAGTTACATAGTATACAAGTATTTGTAGGGTGATGTAAGATTTTGTGGGTGATGGTTAGTTGTTGGAAAAGAAGCTGATTTTGATGTTCCAACCATCCTAGTTTATGTAGATTTTGACAGTGGTGAGTACGGAATGTGGACCCAGTGGCAGACCTGGCAATGTTATTGTAAGCAGTGGCCAGCTTGTTTTTATTATTTTTAGATAGATTTGTAAAAATTGGGGAGGCATAGAGAAGTGTGGAGAGTAGGTGAGTTTGGGCCATAGTAGTCCTTGCTACAGGTGTAAGGAATGGTTTTAGCCTATAGAGAAATCCCATTGCTGAAAACCTGTGTAGCCAGATCTCTTATAATGCCTTCTTTGTTCAGGGGACTACCATTGATGTGGTAATGCATGGGAACAGGGTTTTTCCCAAAGGAGATGACAACACATTTTCTGACATTGAGCTTAAGGCCATGGCTTTGACACCAGTTATTGATCTCATGAGGCCTTTCTGTAGGATGCCAACATCACTTGGGTAGTTAATCATAGCTCACAACTTACAATTGTCTGCAAACTTTGACAGCCAGAGTCCCTTCATGTTGGCATGGATGTCAGAGAAGTTGAAACCAAACAGGACAGGACCCAGAACAGAACCCTGTGAGACTCCACTCATGACTGCTCAGCAGTCTGACTTGGAGTAAGCTATTTTCACGCTGTGTCTGTGACCCAGTTTGCAACCCACCTAGTAAAATAGGGTTAGATGCCTGGCTTAGTGAGTTTTTGCATGACTTCTGAGTGGGGAATGTTATCAAAGGCTTTGGCCAGATCAAGGTAGGCTGTATGTGCCACCTTGACTTCATCCACAGCTCAGGTGACTGATTCCAAGAAGCTGACCAGGTTGATTGAGCAGGTATACCTACCCTTCACAAAACTAAACTGTGTGGGATCCTGAATCTGCAGATGCCCATATCCCTGTTTATTAGGTGCATGATGATGCATTCCATAGCTTTGCATAACAGACTTGTAAGGCTAGTGGGGCAGTAGTTCCCAGGGTCTGTAGTCACTCCTCTTTTGTGGAGAGGGGTGAATGTAACAGTGCACAATTCAGTAGGGACAAAGCCTGAGGAGAGGCTGTGATTGAACAGGGCACACAGGTGAGGTGCCAGGTTACTCTGTAGTGCATGTAGAAAACAGCCAGGGATATTTTCAGGTCCCATAGAAGCTGTATTATTGACCTTCTACAGTGATGTTTTAACCTATGCAGCAGTAATACTGGGTGCTTGGCAGTGTACCAGTATTGTGATTGGCCCTTTGGGGGGGAGGGGTAAAGTTTGCACTCAGTATGTCATCCAGTATATTGGCAATATTTGATGGCTCAGTCTAGGAGGTACCATTGCCCAGTAGCTCAGGACAAATCTTGGTATTGCCATGGAGATTCTTTACATATCTGTATGAGGCCTTGTGTTTGATTTTACTATGTGCTCCAATTCTGTTTTCACAGCTAGCTTTGTAGTATTTGTTGAGGGATCTCAATTTTTAATTGAGACTGATAAGGGTTTTTTCACTTTTGGGACTTCACCTTATTCCATATCAGTTTCCTCTTTCTGTTGTACAGTTTCCTTATGGCAGGGGACCACCAGATTGGCTTCCTTTTTTGGAGGTGAGGATCTTGGTTCTATTGGGTATGGCGGTATCCATGCATTTGTGTACGTGTTAATAATGCATTGTTGTTTGATTCAGCAGGCATACAACTAGTCTCCATTTTCATGGCTGCTGTGAGTTTAGCCACCTCTGTTTTAGGAGGCCAAAGTTAGCTTTGGGAAGGCTTTTCATGGTGGTTACCAATGCAGGGGGTGGGAGGGCTGTGGATTTCCAAAGCTGATTACTTTGTGGTCAGATCTAACTAGGAATGAGTTGACTATTGTTGTACAGCAACAGTCACCCATGTTAGATAGGACCAGGTCGATGTGATGGGCAAGTGCATCGGTACATAAGTAGCTTTCCCAGTTAATGGTGTGACAGTTGAAGTCAACCAGTATGAGAGTATTAGGTTGGAGACTATTATTCTCCAGTGTGTTTAAGGACATGGATTGTGAGTCTTGGGACATGTTTGGAGATCTAAAGCAGGCTACAACCTGAACAACTGTCTTACCCAACGTTAGCTACACCTGCAGGATCTGTGATGCATAATATTGGGCTTCCACTCTGGAAGTGTGTTCATCCTTTATGAATATGGAAATACCACCACACTTGGAGCTTCAGCCAAAGTTCTGCAGCCAAAAGGTGTGGAATGAGTTATAGGCTGGTAATGCAGGGGTCCTTCCTGCTTCCTTTAACCAGGTCTCTGTTACAGCACAGATATCATTGTTCCCCATTTTAAGGAATACTTCCAGTGAGTACATTTTCAGATTTAGAATTCTAAGGTGCAGCAGCGTGACCTCAGATTGCATGTGTTTGTAGCCGTTATATATATTTATGTGTCTATGCATATATATAGATATATATATATATATATATATATATATATATATATATATGTGTGTGTGTGTGTGTGTGTGTGTGTGTGTGTGTGTGTGTGTGTGTGTGTGTGTGTGTGTGTGTGTGTGTGTGTATTTATTCACCTTTCTATATATATGTGTGTGTGTATGCATATATATAGATATAATTTTAGATTTATCTCTCTCTCTCTATCTCTCTATACATATATATATATATATATATATATATATATATATATATATATATATATATATATATAATGTATAGATTTGTCCACATATATGCATCTCCATACATATATACATGTATATATAGAGAACCTGACTGATTCTATAGACTCCTTTCCCTACTGTTGAATGACTGTACTAACTGATATGTTTGGAAAATCATCACTATTTTATTGAGCTCAGATGGTGCAATGGTATATTGCTTTGATTATAGTTTACAGGGCCCTGGTTTCAAACCTGGTTCCAATTGTGTGATGGCAGATGCATTTTGTCGAATGCATCTTGATCGAACCTAAAAGAACGAAATGGCAAAATAGCGAAGTGGCTTTTCAGCAAATTCTTTCCCTGGGAAAGAATTTGCTTGGCCGCTTTCATTACTTTGCTGTTTTTGGCACTGTAGTGCAATCTTGGAGTTGGTATATTTAAGTAGGGGGGTGTGGGGGGCACAGCACCCCACATTAGGTAATGTTTTAAAGTTTTTTGCTTTTTTTTGGAAAAAATCGCTGTTCTGAGGTTTCGGCATTGTAAGCTTTTGCTTACATGGGGTGGATTAATTATTGTTTTCTTTTGTAAGTGAGTGATAATATAATATAGATGCTTCAAAACTTGTCAGCACTTATTATTTTCTTTCAAGGCAGAACAGTTGCTGCTGTGGAGGGAGGGATAAGTCAAATATTTAAAAGACGTCCCTAGTTTGAGCCCATTGACCCCCATTTTGACAGCCTTTGGACAGATTTGCTGTAGTAGGAGGCTCAGAGTATGGATCTGATGTCTGACTGCAAAACATACACACACACACACACACACATATTTATATATATATATTTATATATATATATATATATATATATATATATATATATATATATATATATATATATATATATATATATATATATATATATATATATATATATATATATATATATATATATATATATATATATATATATATATATATATATATATATATATATATATATATATATATATTTTGTTTTAGGTACATACAGAGATAGCTTAGTAGTAAATTGCTGTGGCTGTGGTATGCAGGGTCCTGGGTTCAAGTTTTGCAAGGGCTGATTATTTTGTTGCTGGGAAGAAAATGGGCTGTTTTTTACAGAGTGATTAAGGCACTTTTAAGCAGTTGTAAGTGGGTTTGCCAGAGTTTACACAGCAGTAAGCAATACTAACTTCCATTTAACTATGCTTACACACAGTTAGCCTTAAAAGTGCTTAATCTGTGTAGGCTTCGCTTAGCATGGTGCAAACAGGCTTACTTCCAGTTACTGCTGCTTACTGCCACTTACCTCTGTGCTAATTTCTTTAAAAGAAAAGAAAGAAGGGTTGATAGGAAAGTGGTGAAAATGGGGGCATGAAGAGGGAAAAACAATATGAAAGATTGCTAGGGTTCTGCAGGATCGGTTTAGGGAAGGACCATAGTTGTCCATTTCTTCTACAGCAACAGTTGTGCATATATACTGAATTTGAAGGTAAATTTGGACACTCAGACCCCTGAGAGAGGGATGAGAACAAAAATAGTGTGTTGTGAAGCCAATTAGAACAGATTACGTGTCCAGTGGACACGTGTGTGAAATGGACAGCTATGTATGGGGCAACATTTTTTTGGGGGGACAGATTGCCCTTTTTTTAAGGTCAGAATTGGATGTCTGGGGAAGAAGGGTAGGTATAATTGGGAAGGTAGGTTGGGTAGGAAGACAGACAAAACAGACAAGACAGAATACAGGGGCTGTATATGATACATGTGGGTGATAAACACCTTGGACTGGGTGGGGTGTTTGGTAATCGGAAGCCCAGGAGCCCCCAAATTGATACAGTGGGACTGAGGTCCCCACCCATGGGCACTTTACCACTTCGCCTTCATGACCCCAATGGTGGCTGTGCTGGTGGCTGAGATGGAGGGGCAGGCTGACCCTCAAAATGCACAACGCGGCCCTCAAGCTGGCATAGCAGATCTCCCAATTCTTTGAAGAGCTCCCTATGCACCAGACCCTAGACCTAGCTTCTGGTGGCAGGATCTTGTCCGTGCCTGCACCCGGGGGGGGGCTAGCCCCATCCCCTGAGATGGTTCCACCTGAAGGTGGTGCAGGTGCAGTGGACGAGGAGGTCCCAGGGTGGGTCCCAAGTGTGCTGGGGCCCAGTGTCATGGTCAGATGTGGTGGGAGAGGCAGATCTTCTGGGACCAACCTTTCCAGATGTGCTATGGTGTTACAGTTTTAGAGCATACATTGGTTAATCATGAAAAATACATTCCAGGATTAGTTATAACAGCATGCATGAGTATTCCCATTAACCCAAAACAACAGATTTGGAAC
Organism: Protopterus annectens; assembly: GCF_019279795.1. Classification (NCBI taxonomy): domain Eukaryota; kingdom Metazoa; phylum Chordata; order Ceratodontiformes; family Protopteridae; genus Protopterus; species Protopterus annectens. The sequence goes on from NC_056735.1 coordinate 1,219,023,528, forward strand.
ATTCACATAGCAAACAGAACACATGCATATATGGAACCACAGTGGGCATTACACCAGCATGCAGATTACTCTGATAGCAACAGGCCACCAATGATAGTATATGAACAGGGAACATTAACTGGAAAACATTTTAATATTTGTAGAACAATAGGACACATGCCCCAATGGTAGGTTTGATGAAGAACATACCCATTCATTTATGTGTTTAGATTATTGGTGAAGATGAGGTGGGGGAAGAGAGACAGATGTCAATTAACAAATGTAAATTATTGCAGTGATCACAGCTTTAATGGTCATTGCTCTAATCAGTACTCTACAGGTATTACAACAACCTGTGTCCTTGGGTTGGGCAGTGGTATGTTTGTATACAGTGTGTAATCACAGCCTTCTTATAGCTACATTATACCTTTACTTACCTGGAAGACCTGCGGAGGAGATTTCTGTTAACACTAACTGCCTGTTTCTATCCATATTCACATAGTCAGGGTTACATATGTGCACTCATACTCTGTGTGTGTGTGTGTGTGTGTGTGTGTGTGTGTGTGTGTGTGTGTGTGTGTGTGTGTGTGTGTGTGTGTGTGTGTGTGTGTGTGTGTGTGTGTGTGTGTGTGTGTGCTATTTACATACTCTGCCTTGATTTCTATCGGTCACCCTGGTTGTTAGTAGCAGAGACCAGTGGCTGTGACAGCATGACACTTGAACATTTCTTGGGGGAGACTACTTGGTGTATTTACTTATCTTGCTGTGATTTGCAGCCTTGGTGTTGGACCATGGGTGTTGGACACAGTATACCTACTGCCTTCTTATAGCTACTTTATACCTTTTCTTACCTGGCAGACCTGTGTAGGAAATTTCTGTTAACACTACCCAGCTGTTTCTACACATATTCACAAAATCCTAGGTGAAATTATGCATACAGCTTATTAACCACTCCTGGGATTCAAACCGTGGCTGTTTGTGCAGAAAATACAACAAGCATTTTTTGTGTTTCATCAGAACAAGATATTGAGAATCTGCTGTGTCTTCCTTGAATGTTTTCTGTCCAATTCTCTCTTGGTTGTACAATCTGGCCTTGTAATTACAACCTTCTTATACATACATTCTTATACATACCTTTTGACATAGCACAGTGTAGAAAACAGTGGTTAACACAACATTACTATTCAGATATCAGATTTTGGTGCGTGAAACATTTCATATCAGTTAATCTCATGTCTTACAGTGGCACTAACTTTGTCAGATGAGACTTGATTGCTTAATGCTTTCAGAGCTATAGTTGCTGTGCATAACCTGTACACATTTCAAGTCATACAATACCAAAGTAAACACAACCAGTCCAGGCTTTTAATTTTTATTGACAGGCAGTTACAGTTTTATTTATATATAACCTATATGAGACTACTACTGTAATATTGTCTGGTTTATTCAGTACAGCCCATACCCATTTAATACTGCAAGATGACATTATACTCCTTTATATTTATTTGGTATGAATACTACAAGCTAGATTGTTACTCACCAGCCTCGAAATGCAGCCTTAGCAGCCTGCTTGCATGGGCTTCCGGGTTTGCAGCCCACTCAGGTGGAGCTGTAAGTAAGATAGACAAACATTTATGCATACCTATCCATCACATACACAGGCTGGACTTTGGTAAACAGTTATTGATGTTAATACTTACATATGCCTAGGACATTCCTCTGCTATGCATCTTGGACCCACAGGTCCAAGAGCTCTCTCGTCCTCGGCTACAAGTCAGCAAAGTGGTGCTGGACCTGCTCACCAATCCGAGGGATGCCAGTGGCACTGGTGAGATCATGGGTGAGAGATTTTCAGGCATCCACTTTGTATTTGCAGCCCTGGTATTGGTCCTGCAGCAGTTTCATATCATGTTTTTTTATGAGGAGTCCTGCCATGACCCTGTACCCCTGTATGCTCCAGCACTGCATCCGAAAGTGCACAGCCTCTCCAACACCAGCCATAGTGCCTACAGTGAGGAGCTACAACCAGTTATGAGCTGTATTCCCACCTGCGAGGTTTAAATATGGCCAATTTCCCACCCTTTGCTGTGTTCTGATGTTTTTGAATATGCTAAGCTAAGCTAAGTGCCAGGCAAACCCACTTAGCTGGTATAAGCATTGCTTAGAGGGATAGATGCTAACCACTTCTTACCAGTGAGCAAATTTGCTTAGCTACGCTAATTCTTGCTTAGAATTTACATTTAAGCAATGCTTATTCTGGGTAAGCATAGCTGAGCACAAGTTAGCATTGTTCAGCTTTCCTTTTACAGACTATCAGCATTGTGGGGTTGATTCCTCATAAATGACATATTATGATATCTATGTCTACCTTCCATAACACCCCCCTATGTGCTTTCATTACAATACATTCTTTTGTGGCTAGGCTGTATGGGAGACTAGTGTTTCTATGGGGGTTTCACATCCATCATCTGTACTACACTGATACCTCACATTTGGACCTGCTACATATATATTATTCACTACCTACTGATAACAAAATATATTTTTGTGCTTTATTAACAGATAAAAATGAATGGACTGAATGGGGACTCAAACCGTGAATGCCTGCTTGTTCAGAAAAAGCTATAACCACTATGCTATTTCACTTTAAAATGTTTTGGATGTATATTTGTATGTAGCTCATTGGAATGTGTCAGCTAGGCTGACCATAGCTGCATGATACACACTCCTGCTCAGCTACGCTTAAACTTTATTGCAGACAGAAAAAAAAACATACATATGTGTTTTATTTTTATTTACTCTAGGGGTTTGCACATTGCTTTCTGCATCATTATCTGTGTATTGCTCTTACAAACTTAGAAAGTTGATAGAATAAACAGGTTTTGCATTAGCTTAATGTTTTGGACCCGTGGCGTCATGGAGGTACACATTTTAGGAGGAACTTCACAAAATATATAAGACAACTATCTGTACACATTTCAAAAATAGTTGAGAGCTAAGCTCCACGGACATACCTCAAAATTGTAAAGATTTTCACAAAAGGGATTTATATGCTTTTATTAGTGAATTAAAATCATGTGACTAAAGCTTGTTTTAAATTGTAAAAGCTCTATTCTGAAGAACTGCTTTCTTATGGTAAAATATGGAAGTACTTAATAAAATTTATAAGCAGAACAATGTTGATGACTTCTAAATTTTTCATTTTATTTTATTGTAGAAGAGGTGCAGATTGGATGTTGCAAGTCATTGATGCAATCACTCAAAGTTGGGGAGGAATGCTAATAATCATTAAAGCAATTGTGGTAAACATCATGGCTGCTTAAATTATTTAGCAATATATGTGTTAGAACATGGTACAATTTCTATAGTAAAGACAGGAAAAAGTTACTATGTAGAAGCATAGTAGCTCTACATGATGACTGGTTATTTAGGTTGTTACTAAGCTTGCAGTGCAGGTGATCACTGGAAGCCTAGCCCAAATTCTCAGTTGTTGCCAAGTACTATCCATTTAAAAGACTTTTTCCAGATTGCACAGTAGGCAAATAAATGTTCAACGACTCAAACCCCGTACCACAGGAATTATAGCTCACTTCAAACCTCTGTACCAACTGCCACATATACATTGCTGCACAGGGAACAGAGACAGCAGCTTATATTTCATTATGAAAGGTGAGTGTGTTACTGGTTGAGCTACTGATATTTTACCACTAGGATCACAATTATAGTATTTCTCACTCTTTGTCTCTGTTCGTCAGTTAAGTTTGGAATGCTGGTTTTGCTCCACAAATCTGGTTTGGGTTCCTATCGAAGCTGTAGAACCTCAAACAGCCATAACAGCAATTTTTTTCCCAGGGAAGAAAATTGCTGGGCCATTGTCAAAGCTTTGCTATTTCCTTCACTGTAGTGCAATCTTGGAGTTGGTATATTTAAGTAGGGGGGTGCGGGGGATGAAGCCCCCCACTTTATTTTGTGTTTAGATTTTTTTTTGTGTGTTGGCCCAGTGATTTTTTCCTCAGGGAAAAAAATTGCTGTTGTGACCATTCGAGGTTTAGTAGGTTCGATCATTTTGGGTCAATCTAAGTGCATTTGCTGTTTTGCAGTTTCATCTTTCTAATATAGACACTCTTGTTTAGGTGGGGGACCTACTTGTGGATTGCCCTGTGACCCAACTGTCTCAATTCTACCTGAGTAGTTAGGGTTAGAGTTTAGAGATTAGGTTTAGTGGTTTATGGTTGGTTTTTCAGTTTTATAATTAGAGTTTTGGGTTTAGGGTTAGGGTTTTTGCTGTAGGGTTAAGATCATCCTTTTAAGATTAGGGGTTTTGGGTTATGGTTGGAGTTTTAGGTTTAGGATTAATTTTATAATTTTAGGGTTAAACTGAAGGAACTTTTGTATTTAAATACTGTTTCCTAGGTGGAGGCAAAATACTATACTACATTTAAAAAGAAAAGCTATGTAAGCTATTTACTCCTGGTTGCTACAAGTAACCTTCACAATAATGGTTTGAACTTTTAGGTGGGTGACATGCAAGGGTGTGGGTCTTGATAGTAGTCAGCTATTGCCATGTACTGAAAAAGCAATATCTAAATCTGGCAGAGTGCAACCTTTACTTAGATATATAGTTTTGTAATATTTGAAAGCAAACCTAACTTTTATGCAAGATATTATCCACACAACCTGGTATTTCTGAAGGTTTTCTCATTGCTTGATGCAAAGATTTTGAAAGTTAGCATCTAAAGCAGAGATTCAGCAAACCACTCTCTCAGATGTCATTAGAACCAGGAAAATGTTTCTGACTGCTTTGATTTTTGTCTTTCAGGTATAGATTGTGGTAGACTACACCAAGCACTGGGCAGTTGTCATAATCTCAAATGGCTGGACTAGAAGATAAGGTGTTGGATGGAATAGACATAGTCCCTACATTGGTGCTTATTAACTGTATTACTGCATGGCCTTCATGTCATATTTGATGCCTACAAGCTGCTTTACGGCCTTTTTGTATTGATGGCATTTTTTTATAAGAGAGTTGCTGGTTAAAGGATTACAGCAAGGCGATTGCAGTAGTTATTATTTCTGAGAAGCGAGTGGTACTCTGTTTGGCAGGTGTGAAACAAATCAGTTTAGGAAAGATCAGCAACTTAGTCTGAGAAAGAACCAATGAGCCTACTCTGTCTTACTCTGTTCTGTTATATGACTGCCCTTATTAAGCTGGCTATACAAATGGACTGATGTCACTAAGCTAAATTTTGTATCGCCTATAGAGCAGATATTACAGATTCATCACCTTGAGGGGATGCTTAATGGGGTGGTAAAACAGAGTAATATTGATCTTGTTTGATTTTCAATTTGCTTTTTTAGGATGTGTTTGGAATCAAGCTGGATCAAAAAGGCACATCCACTGACATCATTAATATAACCTCTAGAACATCAGCCTAAGTGGGGGAGTATTACTTATCACTACTAGAAAACTCCACAAGGAATAACGTATCTAGGATCTGTGAAATAAATAAAATGGGAGTGGTTACCCTACTACTTGACAATCTGAATTTCCCCATGACCTATCCACTGGTGCAGAGACATCACTGTGAACTTTTCTAACATCCCTAAACCAGACTTTAACAGCTGAGTACATGCCCCCTCAATGAAACAAATGTATGTAAAGATACATAAAAGTCATGCACAATGCAGCAGACAAAAGCTCAGGAAACCTTACATTTATGAGCTCCACAATCTTTTGCTGCTATGCAAAAGTGTTCTTGACCTGCTGATTGTAATACCTGGCTAAATATCTGTGTGCCTTTCAACCCATTTGATGTTGTGTTAACCACCTTAAACTTCTTAAATTATTGATTGTGCCATAACTGGTGTATCTCCACTCACAAATGGCAGGCTTCACTGATGACTTCAAAGTACTTCAGTAACAGTACTGATTGAGAAGGTTGCTTGTCTATAATAGTGGTGCTAAAGTGTATGAAACCAACCATCCAGTTGCATTTAAAATATTGTATTGTTTTTTCCTATTGATGGCAGTAAGGGTGTCAAGTCCTTTGCTCCCAGGCCAGCACAGTCTAGCATAATCTGTATCCCAGATCTCTTTAAAAGAGAAGGGGAATGTGAGCTATGAACACAGCAAGGAAGCAGCAAACAAATAATATAGTTGAAACTGTTTAATCCACAATAACCACATTAAGCGCTTTCTTCCTGCTAGAATACAAGGGACTTCATCAGAACAATATTACACACATAAACCCAACATTGAAAAAGACCCACAAGGGAAATGTATAGACATACATTTAGATGTGTGTGAACTAAAATGGCAGTTGCGATGTAATGCAACAATTTATCCTGGAGTAAATGAAGCTATTTATATTTCCTGTATTTTGAAGTTAAAAAATATTTTAGGTTAATGTTAATTCTTCATTCCCACATGTACTTAAAAATTGTTAAGTTATAGTTTAGTGATGTTTAAAGTCTTTCATGCATATCTGTTATTAAATTGTGTATTTATTATTTTACCTAGCAACATAAGTTGCAGATTTTAAGTATATAATCAATTGATTTAATTTTAATTATTCAATTAGTAATGGGATCAAATAAGTATAAATAGCTGGGTTTATATGTATAATATTGTTCTGGTGAAGTCTTTTGTATTCCAGAAGGAAAGAAGCGCTTAACGTGGTTATTGTGGATTAAACAGTTTCAACTATATTATTTGTTTGCTGCTTCCTTGCTGTGTTTGTGGTTATACAGTTTGTGAACTTTGGTGTCTTTTGAATATGAGCTATGATTGATGACCCTTACTAAGCAGCAGAAGTGTCCTGCAACAACACACTTTATTCATTCCCAAATACCCTGGTAGACTGAGAGTAACACTGTTTGACTGTTCCTTGATGATGACTGTTGGGGAAAAATACAGTTCTACTAAGCTGTAATACTGCTAAATTCACTGTTTTTGATTCTGGCCTTAATTTAGCAATGGATGGAAGATCCCCACCTACCACCAATTCAAACAGCATTTATCTTCCTTCCTGATTAACTGCATCAAGAACAGCTGTCTAGATGTTTAATTGTTGGTTGTGTCCTTTGCCTAAACACTGACAATTCAGATGAGCCTCATTATGTAGGGAGGCAGACATAGATGCACTCCCTTTGATCACTGCTATAGTGTCCTTCCTGGGCCTCATCTCCAATTTTTTGAACCCCCCCCTCTTTCTTGGGTTTTGCAGCAGATGTCTATTGACTCCCTCTTTTCAAAGTACCATTAGGTGAATCAACAGGCTGTTCAGTATTGTCTGATGACTAAATTTGGGCAGGACACCAGTCTCCTCAGCAATCCTTAGCCAGCTATAACAGATTTCCTGCAAAGACAATGGTCTCCTAAAAGGAAATAAAATTATGTTTATTAAAAAGCAGAAGAGATAATAAAAGAAAAGAAATAATGAACCTTGTAAGCACACTACTGGTTAACTTGAATCTGAATTGTGCAAAGGAATGACAAAATTAAGTATGATATGCAAAAAAACAAATTACCCTAAAATAAGTGGAACATGATGCTCCACTGATCTAACCATAATAAATAACAATTTTGTTTATAAAACATTGCTCAATTCCATTTATGTTTTTTTTTAATGCAGTGCTAAAATCAAATGTAGATAACAATCCCCTTGCTTATTGTAATTAATTGGGATCATTAAGCAAATATGGAAGCTGAAAAACATTTACCTGTAAAGGATATCTTCAATAAATACTGAAATGTGAAAGAAAAGAAGAAGAGGGGCTAACTGTATTAGTAAATATTACGTGTACCTCATTATGAAGAACATTTAGATGTCTGATCCTTCCATGCTTAAACCATTTAAATCCTTGTTGAATTGGACTTAAACAAGTAAGGTAATAATACTTCCATACATATATTTTTTTTCTTTTTTCATTATCACCGGTAAGTAAAAGTCAATGGTAATACTACATTATGTAAAGGAATACAGGAAACACACTTAACCCCAAGGATCTAAATGTTGAGAGCTATACTTCATAGACTAGGGCCACGATTCAAAAATACTTGCTCAGTGTGTATGTGACTTACTACAGTGTGTTACACAGCAGCAGAAATGGTTACAGTAGTGGCAGAAATCATAACAATAGAAAATGAAGGAGAGGAATGGAATGCTACATAATGATATAGGAAAAGATGGCAGCTCAGGGGAAGCTGGAAAAAAATCCAGAAAGCAGAAGGTCCACTTGATAAAGTATAAGAAGTCTGAATAATGCACAAAGAAAAAAAAAATGTTAGGGAGGAGATACAGTATCATCTAAGAATATGTCATAGAGGGTACCTGCTCCCAATAAGAATGAATGAGGAAGGATAAGCTTGGAATCACAAATGTTGGAGATGTGGCATGGAAAGAACACATGCAATACATATGTTTTGGGAGTATAAATGGATAATGGAATATAGGAAAAGGACAGCAAAGAATGGAATGCAATTTAGATGAGATAGTTTGAAAAGAGATGGGAACTATGCCATTCTGGCTTTAACAAAAATAAAACAGAAGACTGGACCAGAAAAGGGGTACTAACTGAGGAGGAAGGGCTTAAAATATTACAACATTGTAATTCTGATTGTCTAAAGAAAATAACAGAATGGTAGAAAATGTACTAGAATAGAGAATGTAGAACTAAAGAAGTAGAAAGTCAATAGAATGGGTAAAATTTTGAAAAAAAATGGTACAAAAGAGTCACAATGTATAGGTACAAGAATATAAATCTACTGAAAATTCTGACTTTGTACTTTCCTTGTTTTATCTTTTTTATTAATTTTAGTAGCTGACAATTATAATGTAAAAATTAATATAAAAGAAACTTTTTTTAGAAGTGAATATAGATGCACTTTATGGGAATTCATATGCTGTATGTATAACCTAGGTTTTTCATAATAAATAAAATGATTTATCTACAAAATTGCACACCAAAGCTACTATTCAGTACACTGACAGGGACTGGTTAAGAGAACAGCAATCCAATCCAATCCATTAGATTTTAATTCTCTTGAAAGAGATGTTAGGGTAAATAACTAATGGTCTTCCTAAGGTCTATAAAAGAGGTACATTTCAAAGAGTATACTGCTTTTCCCATGCCATTTATGATATTTATTAGAGGCAGGAGGGGATTAGTTGTTTTCTGGCCACTTTGTACACCATGCAACAGACTGTAGGAGTACAGGTATTAATTAAAGTAATTATGTTCCACCAGTTCCAGACATTTTGCAAATAGCTAAGAACATAGATTAGCCAGCAACAATCAACCGAGGTTAGGTGATATAAAGATGAATGGCTGGTCTGTTGCAAAGTTCAGCATTCGTACCCAAAGTGAGTGAAGTGACATCTTAGAGGCATCACATGGTCTTGGAAATGTTAGATGCAGGCAATATTAAGCTAGATTTCATTCACACAGAAAGGTATTCTCGAATAAGTATATATGTGAGGAAGAAATAAGTACAGAACAATTAAATAAATAAAAGTATACCACAAATAACAGTGGAAACATTTCTCCATTCAGTGTAACAGGTCATTTCTATCATAAATTAATTTCTAGAATAAGTAGTGCATGACAAAAATACTGACATCTGTTAAGAGCTTATATCTTCAAATATTCATTACAGAAACAATGTTTTTGAGAAGATGTAGGTACAAACAAATAAGAAAAGGAACAATGTGGGAAATGTTACACAAGTTTCAAGTTTGTTTAAAAGCAGCTGATTTGACATTTGTTGCCAGAGTCTATTGAATTAAAATCAAATAAACCACATTATTATATAAATAACCTTTTCTAATTCCATTAATTATAAAACTAAAGGTATTATCCCTGTTATCCTGCTATTTTGCCCTGTTATTTTCCTATATTTGTAAAAAGCATCTTCTGGTTTTCTATATCAGCTTGAGTACATATGCATTCTGCACATTGTCTGTCTGTCTTTCCTTCTTGTTTTTCTTATTTATTTTAATTTTCCTTCTTGTAATGCCTCCCTTTTTTAAACAGGTACACCCTTCATGTAAATCATCCTTATTTCTTGTCAGAACAATAGCTGCTTTATGTTTTCCACATCTTTTTAATTTACTATGATAAGCATCATCAGTTTTACCTTCAACCATTAACATTCTAGTTGTAACTAATATAACCTCTCCCCATCAACTCAGTTGTGTGCATTCTAAAGAGTCTTCTAACAAATTCATTAAATTGTCTTCCTCAACAGAAACATCTGTTGTATTATTCTTTCCATTACTCTCTTCCTGCTCCTTCTGTTACATTTTTACTTCACAGCCAAACATATCAGTTACTGAGTTGTGTCTGTCCTTCTTAATTATTAATTTTTTTCAGTTTTCTTCTCTAATGGCTGGTCTGTCGTCATTTACATAACTCTCCCTCACAGTATTTTGTAAGTTAATAAACCTGCAATGAGCTTATTATTAAATGGATTATCTACAGTAAGGCCTGTATCACTACTTTCTCTCTTTTTTGCATATGTTGCTTACTTAATCACAAATGTTTGATATTATCTTTTTATTTACAATAATCCTTCATGTACAGTACCATTTTTTCTTCCTTCCTCCTCTTATATTGCTTAATCCTCTTCCCCTTGTTTCCATGCTTTAGCTGCCAAACTCAACCTCAACCTCTGTTGATTTCCTGAATCATTACTAATATGGCTGTTTCTGAAATAACCTTGTCTACAGGACTGTTACTGCAGAGAATCTGGAAGGAGAATGATCATACTGAACATCTCATCCAAGCCTGTGTGTAGCAAAGCTCACCTGATTTATATCATCCTTGATGTGATCTTTAATGCAATCATATTATTTGCATATCTGAACTTGCATAAACTTTTTACTTGTACTTCATGTGAGATGTTAATTTAAAAAGTCAAACAATACTACAAGTTCAAAATCCAAATATTAGTTGAAGAAAGCTGGAACTGAAACAAAATTTAAAGATATAATTACTCTTATTAATTTTATAATGTTCAACTCCTAGAATGCAATTGCTGTTATATACTTGTTTAAATTAATGATTATACTCATAATACTTTTAACAGATGCAAAAGTAAAAAAAAAACATGATGATGTAAAACGAGTATTTAGGTATTAATGTGTTTGTAAGTGTTACTGCATTCAACTGTGCAGTTTAGACTCAACTCTATAATCCTTTGTAAAACATTCCCCGGGATTCATAAAGCTCAGCGCAAGGCCAGCATTAGGCTTGCGCCGACCGTGTGGTGTGAAGATGGCACAGTAGTGCCAAATGCATATTAATGAAGGTGTGCTGCCGCCACAGCCATGTGCATAGGAAATGAGCGTGAGTGCATAGGGCATGTCGAAGTGCCGCACGGAGGGGTGGAAATGTCTGCTGTCGACGTGCAACCTAAAATGCTCGCATATAACAATTTGCAAGCAATAGTAATCACATCTGTCAGTGTCCATGGATACTGAAACGTATGCAAAGCATGCAAGACGGTTCCTGTGAACACAAAATGAAGAAGCAAACACAAATGCACGGTAAGGAATAACGGGTCCCTATCCCATGAGCAAATGACATTGAAAACCGTGTGCCCATAGTCCAACGCAGCATAGATAGTTATACCAAGTGGAAGTGAAACGCATCATGTTAGAGCGCCGCCAATAGGTACGTCCAGCCCAATGGTCAGGGTCACCAGCTGACCCATATTGTGAGGGAGAGTACACAGCTGGGCAGATGTGTCCATAGCAAATCCACGATAAATGTAAATATCTAGCGACCATATGACAGAATTATATCCCACAATGCATGTAATAGTCACATACAATAGGTATGTCCATATTTAACATACCATATGTGACAGAAAATAGAATAAGCATGTAAACGAAACAGAAGGAGCATATAAACTGCTACAACAATAAGGCAACATGTAGGCTTAAAGGAACAGTATTATCCGTAGCTTTGACTGTGGGTACGTGTTGTCCAGTACAATCAGATATGTGTCTGAAATATATCCCATCCTATTCATAGGAAAAGGTGGCATCCTACCAATGATCAGAACAGTCGGCCAAAATCCACACATATGCGGTCCAAGCCATACTTGTCAGGATGTGTCACAGTTGAATGGGTATTACCCGGGTGTACCAACCATGTCATGAAAGTTAAGTATGGGCGTGTACCTATGTGCGTGATGTATAGCATGTGGAAGGTGAAACATGCCAGGGTAGCCCACACAACCATACAGGTACCTGACATATGTAGTGTATGCAATGTGTTACCTTGACCGTGTCATGGGCCATCAACCAAAACAGTGATGGATGGAGTGTCAGGAATATGTGTGTGGGGGGGTGGGTAATGGTATAATCCTCAAAGGCAAGACTGTGTTGCATGCAGAATAGGTGAACTGGAGGTGTATGAGGGAGCAGCGGGTGAATCAGAAAGAAACACAAAGAACATGTATACACATCTGCAATACAATCAGACAGGCCAAACTGTAGAACACAAACCCACAAACATATGAATATTAAAATGTGCGATACAAATGTACAGAAATGTCACTGGCACATACCCACAGATTGGTCCTGATGGAACCGGCCAAATCAAATGCAACACACCTGGATGCATAATGGAATACCCAGCATCCCCTCCACAGCACACAACCCGCCCCCATACCTAAACATCCACCAAATCCAGCCATACTTGGCCTACTAGCTTGGCGCAGCCACATCTACACATAATGACCACTATTCATATGTAGTAGGCGGTGTCATCCTAGGCAGTTTCAGGATTGTAAACTATGTATCCCTTGCATGTAAAACCCCCAGCACATTTTCGTAACACCAAAAGAATGGTCGGTATTGGTTTTGTTAAATTTTTGGATATCCCTCATGGGATAAGTAACCTGTGTAAACATTAGAATGGGTATCAAGACATGATGTCCAGTCCTGTAGACATCTGGACACAATTTGGAATATGCAGTAGTGGTGCACGAGACTGTCCAGCCCTAGATGGTCATTCAGAACCTACTACCCAGGATCAAACACCTGCCTGTGACGCACATGTCCCGACATGAATAATCGAGAGAATATATTGTACACATTCGCATAGTGGCACAGGGAAATAGGGTGATGAAGGCACTAATGTAAACAGGATACCCCCTGATCCACTGTGTAAGGGACAGTCACTGTGTGGGTAGGTGTGTCCTGACCAACAATGATACAATGCCAAATGTCCTGTGATTGCAGGAAATAACAATGTACCATACTGCATGTAACAGTTGCCTAAAGCGGTCATGTTAGGATAGAAAATACGTAATTCATACAAGAAACAGACTAACAACTAAAGTGCTAAAGGTATAGGCTCACAGCTAGGAAACTAATGGATGTTCTAAACCTGCACTGACCGTGGGTATGTGTTGGCCTAAACAATCTGGTGTCCCCAGAATATATCCCAACCTGTACATATGACAATGTGTCAACCCTACCAATGGTCAGGGCATTTGCACAATAACTGGCCAGCCTCTTAATCACTCACAAAGCCAGTGACCTTTGGAGGAAAGGTGTTGAATGAGAATGACTAATTACAACAATGAAGAGTAATAGATGCATTTAACCGCAGAAAATTAGTAGTAATACAAATCTGTCAACATGTTCCAAGTTAATGGTACTAATATGGTAGAAGTATCCGTGATTGTCTCTGATTTGTCATAGCCTTGTCCCTGTCACTGTAGAAACTAGTCACTGAGTATCACAGAGGTCCATATACATATGTACACCAACCAACGGTCACATTTGTTGACAGGACTATTGCATACCTGTAGTGAATTTATAACTGATGTCCAGAATAATATTCATTGTATCTATAAATGAATGAAATAGTCAAATGTGAAGGAAAACACGTGGAACCCCCCCCTGTATTATGTAGTGGAACTACTCCCCGCCCTATATTATGTAGCGCCGACCTAATAATGCGGTCAGAGGTGCCCAAACACCTGCGTCTGTAAACACAGGTAGAATGTTAGAATCTGGACTAACTCTGACCATGTGCTACGTCTGATATTTGAACAGCACCAGGGCAGTTCCAGTCACCAGTTGGACAAGCCTAAACCCAGACCAGCACTGTGCCACTATGCGAATGTGTACAATATATTCTCTCGATTATTCTTGTCGGGACACGTGCGTCACAGGCAGGTGTTTGATCCTGGGTAGTAGGTTCTGAATGACCATCTAGGGCTGGACAGTCTCGTGCACCACTACTTTAGCGCGATTTAGCGCGGAGTTGCCACTAGAGCAGCATCGGGCAGCGCCGGTTTAACAAGGTTAAACTTTTTCTGGCTCCATAAAGTCTGTTCTTCAATTTTTTCCCTTAGAACTGCTCTGTTAGGAACCTAAACAGTTTACACCTTCACTAAAAAGTGCAGCACTTGTTCCTAATTGCTTTTTCTTCTCAAAAAGCTCAGCACTTGTCTTAAAAGCATATCCCTTGTCTTATAAGCATTTTCTTTGCAGGTCATGCACTCCTGTATTATACAAATCCCTCACTTGCAAAACCCCCCAGGAGTGCCCACTTCCCTGCTAAGCCCTCTACTTTTCTGTCTCATACCAACTCATAATTCTTTCTAGCATGTCGAAGGGTCAGATGCTGGCGTCCTCTCCTGCCCAGTTGGTGAATCTGGGAATTCTGAGGCAATGTTACAATTGCCTCATGTACACGGACAACCCTCTCCTCCTCCCACATAACACTAACACTTGTGAGAGATGCAGCTATTTAGCCAAGCTGGAGGCTGAGCTCTCTCAACTCAGGACTGGCAAAACCAGGCAGGAGGAGAAGGCAACTACACACACCACAAAACAAGTCTCACATAACTCAAGCACACCACTGAATCAAACACATAAACACACTAAGACATACTCGGAGGCCCTGAGTAAAAATTTACCTAAACAGCAAAGGCCTCCAAAGCAGACACCCAAGCAACTGCAAACTCAAGACACCAAACAAACAACACATAAAAAACAAAATCAGTGTGCAAAGCAGTCACTGCCCTTAAGGCCAAATACAACACCAAACATACTTGTCATAGGTGACTCCATAGTCAGACACACTGACATCCCACTCACCAGGCTGAACAAGGAGAAGGTCACGGTAAGCTGCCTATCGGGTGCTAGAATCTGCCACATAACACAAGCACTCAGGTCACTCCACGGCAAGTACAAGTATGACACAGTCATTGTCCATGCTGGTGTGAACGACCTGAGATGTACCTCCCTGGACTACATGAAAAGAGACATAGAGGAGCTCTCTGATTATGTAGCCCAGGCAGGTATGACCCTGACCCTGAGCAGTATCCTTCCTTCACCACGAATGATGCCACAATATAGTGACAAGATGATCAGCTTTAACAATTGGCTTAATTTCTGGTGTCATTCAAAGGGGATCCAGTGTCTGTCTGCTTGGGATGACATGCTTGACAAGCCACGCTGCTTCGCAAGGGATGGCTTGAACCTGTCACCCCTGGGATTCCGGATATTGGCTAAGGCTCTTGCCACCCCCATAGTGCCTTTTTTAGGCAAGGCTCAAATTCTAAACCTACCACCCTAGAAAACAAAAACGGGAAGAAACTAAGGGTAATGCTGCTCAATGCCAGAAGTCTAAATCTCAAAATGCACACACTCGAGGCCCTTCTCAGTATGGAGAACATCGATGTCTGTGCTGTGACTGAAACCTGGTTCAAGGCTCCTGAGAGCACCCTGGCACTATCAGGTTTTACCTCATATCATGCGTTCCGGCCTCAAAACCCGGACCATACCACAAAAGGAGGGGGTGTATCCATATTCATCAAGGATACCCACACCTCCAGGTTGGTGGCTACGCACGAAGCATCGGAAACCATCCAGATGCAATTAACCATAGGCAAAACTGCTCTACAATTTGTAGCATGCTACAGGCCACCCTCTCAAACTCAGGAAACCCACACAGCCTTCCTGAAGACACTGGAGGGTATAAATGTATCACCAAACACCATCATATTGGGTGACTTCAACTACCCGAATATAGACTGGGAACATTACTCAAGCCCCAACTTTCTAGCCCAAAGGTTCCTGGAGTTCATAAATTCAAATGCCATGGAACAACTAGTCACCATCCCCACAAGAGGACAAAATATACTAGATCTCATCATCACAAACATGGGGACAAAATGCTCCACACCGGAAGTATATCCCTCTTTGGTGAGATCAGATCATAAACTAATCTCACTAGAAATCCACATCCCCCCCACCCCAAACAAAAGACAACAGTGAAGAACTTCTCTAAAGCAAGCTCCACACTACTCAAGACAGGTGTGGTATCCTTCAAGGCCCCGAGCCAATGGAAACCACAACCCAAGCTGCAGAAGCCCTTACAAATGCCTTCTATGAACACCTTCAGGACTGCATGGATCAGGCAATCCCAAATAAAACCAAGACTCTTTCCACCAAGGGCAAACGTCCAGTCTGGTGGACCCCAGCCATAAACAAACTTTACAATAAGAGGAGAAAGCTATTACATGATAGAGCAAAATCCCAAAAAAGGGAAGGCATCTTTGATCAGTACTAGCAAGAAACTACGATCCCTCATAAAATCATCCAAGGCCAACTTTGAGAAAAAAATTGCCATAGATTCAAAAGACAATCATAAGGCCTTCTTCAGCTATGTCTGAAACCTGGGTGGAAACTCCCAGATATGCTCAGAATTAGTCCAAAATGATACAAAAATC
The DNA here is from genome assembly GCF_019279795.1 of Protopterus annectens. Classification (NCBI taxonomy): domain Eukaryota; kingdom Metazoa; phylum Chordata; order Ceratodontiformes; family Protopteridae; genus Protopterus; species Protopterus annectens. Next base: position 1,219,040,269 of record NC_056735.1, read on the forward strand.
ACTGAACCCATAGACATTGCCAACATACTGGCAGACTGGTTCAGCGCAAACTTCACCCCCCTCCCCCAAAAGGAGAGATAACTATCCCAACAGAGTGTAGCCTCCCAGACATCTCAAATGCGCAGGTGAAAGCTGCTCTCTCTAAAGCTAAAAACACAGCATCAATGGGACCGGATGGTGTCCCCAGCTGTGTGCTACATGAACTCAATGAAGAACTAAACCCGCACATAAGGCAGCTGTTTAATCTTAGCCTTACCACAGGATATGTGCCCAAGGAGTGGCGTACGGCAACTATGGTCCCACTCCTCAAAGGCGGTGCCTCTATGGACCCTGGTAATTACCGCCCCATAAGCTTAACAAGCCTGGTCTGCAAAGCTATGGAGAGGATCATAATGGAACTCATAAATAAGGACATAGGGGACTTGCAGACCTTGGACCCAACCCAGTTTGGCTTTGTCAAGGGCAGATCTTGCCTTTTGAACTTGGTCGACGTCTTCGAAACAGTTACCAAGGCCATTGATGAGGGAAAGGCAGTCCATACAGCCTACCTTGACCTTGCAAAAGCTTGTGACACAATACCCCACTCGGGTATCATAGAGAAACTTACCAGCTTAAATGTAAATCCATATGTCACAAGATGGGTTGCAAACTGGCTAAAGGACAGAACCCACAGGGTTAGAGTTGCTGGAGCCATGTCAGACTCCAAGCCAGTTACAAGTGGTGTCCCACAGGGCTCAGTCCTTGGCCCCCTATTGTTCGGCATCTACTTCTCAGAAGTACAGGCAAACATAGGAGGACTATGGCTGACAAAGTTTGCGGATGACTGCAAACTGGGTGCCATAGTGGATAGTACATCGGACACAGACATCCTTCAGAGGGGTCTCACGGAAACTTATAGCTGGTGCCAGAGCCATGGCCTGAAGTTAAACGCAAAAAAGTGTATAGTCATACCCTTCAGGAAAAACAAGGTAACCCCAAGCTACCATATAGGTGGCAACCCACTAAGCACAGAAGAGGTTATCAGGGACCTGGGTACCCAGGTTGACAGTGGCCTCTCGTTTGACACTCACGTTGCTAAAGTGGTTTGAAAGACCTTCTACATTGCCCATCTGATCATGAAGGGATTCACATCCAGATCAAGTGAGGTCATTGTTCCCCTGTACTCTTCACTTATCAGACCAATGATCGAGTACAATGCCCCATTCAGGATGTATCTCACCTGACACCTGCAGCAATTGGAGAGACCCCAAAAGTTCCTCACCAAAAGGATAAAGGGACTCCAAAACCTGTTATAAAATGCCAGACTGAAGAAACAACAACTCTATTCAGTTGCATACCGTCTGCTCAGAGGTGACCTGTGCCTGACATACAAGGCCATGACCAACCTGGAATTAATGGACATGCTCCACCTCAAAAAATCCAAATCCACCAGAACCACTAGAGCAAGTGACTTAAACCTTAGCACAGATATAAATAGGATGTGTTGGAGGGATAGATTTATCACCCAGAGACTCCCCATGCTGTGGAATAAAATCCCAGTCCATGTGAAGCAGAGCACCTCGCTGGCTCTGTTCAAGAGAAATCTTGACCGGTGGATGGGAGATCGTAGGTTTACCCCGGGAATCATCTCTGTGTCACTGCTGGACAGAGGCACAACAAACTAATGGGCACATTATTTCTAACATAAGGGGTGGCGTAAGCCACATAACTTTGGGCTAGGCTTATAAATGCCTTAGGGCAGATAGCCTAGTATAAACCTATGAACCTATGAACCTATGAAGGAACTATGTAGGAGTTCTGAATATCCTTGGAGTGAGTAGACATGCAGCACAGGTCCAGAGCAGTAGGAAACAGGGAATGTCAGAAGTGTAGTACTGCAGTTTTCCCAGCAGGAGAATGGATGCCTGCTGTGTAAGGGAAGCGGTGAGGCATATGTCAGAGTAGCTATGAACCATGGGTATACATATAAATGAGGCAGAACAACAATAGTGTAGTGGTTAGAGCATCCACCTAAAGTAAAGGCATTCCCAGTTCAAGTATGACTATAGCACATATTAATTGTGTAATGAATGCCTCTTTGCTGTAAAGCCAACATTTATACATGTAAAGGTGACAGTGTGTCTCGCATGGGGCCGTTAACCAGATTCCATCAATCAAAGTGGTACTTTCATAAGGAATAAGGCACATGTAATCCCAAAGAACTGGCAGTAAACATATGTAACTCAGAATAAGTAGATGCAAGTGTGCCTGCGCAGGTGTATGCAGCTTGTAGCATAGCAATTGTATGTTGTCTTGTACAGCTGTAACTTTTATATAGATAGATAGATAGATAGATAGATAGATAGATAGATAGATAGATAGATAGATGTGTGTATAGATAAATATCCACAGACATAACAGAAATATGGAATTATATATCTATATATATATATATATATATATATATATATATATATATATATATATATAATGAACGCCGAAAGAGGAAAGCAAACATAAGGGTTGTGAAGGAATCTAGAGCAAGTAAGGTATTATACAGTGCTCGCAGCATATATCAGATAAAGCTGCACAAGTGTGAGTAGAGCACCACTATTCACACCAGAGGCAGGGCTATACCAGTGGCCATAACATCATTGAAGTGCTACGTCAACATTATACACAGAAGGAATGTAGTACATGTTGTGACCACCTACACTTGTAACCCGCAAATTGTTCATAATCCATAACACCAGGAAAGGCAGGTATGTGCAAATATGAATGGATGGTGACCCTGTGAATACACGATGTGGTACAAAATGTGTGTAGGGCCCCAACGCTCTGGAGAGGGCAATGTGTAAAAGTGTGTCATGGTTGCGATATCAGGTATATAATGGCTGTTATGCGTGGAAACTCAACACGGGTGTGCTGGAGAAACTATGGATATGTGATTATGGACACAGGAGTGCTAGAGTATGTTGCGCTGGTGGCAATGGAGCGGCCCATGGAGGTCAGCTAGTACATAGGTGTGATTCCCAGATAGAGCGTCGTCTGCGTGGAGACATGCGTGAATGGGCGTATCGTTGTCAGATGTTGTGCATCAGGGCTGGCGGCCCGGCACGTAAAACCTATATGCCACCCATGAGCGGAATGGAGTTCTACTGTGACAACCCCAAACCGGGAAAATCAGAAAGACACAACTACATGCAGACATCAATATGTTGACGTACAATCTCAGTGAAACAAACACTCATTCCATTAACATTAATAATATGAATGTGCACAGAAACAAACACAGTAACAGGAATAACAGGCTACGCATATGAGTAATAGGTCAAATGACACTGTATCACATCACATCACACTTATCAGCGGCACTCCAGACATGAAAAACGTGCGACATCTGTCTGCTGTATAACGTGCAGTATACTGATCACAAGTTCACCGGAGTGAAGTGTCGGTGTCATAATGACTAAGGCAATAGTATGCTGTTGAAGCAGAGATACAACCCAATACGCATGTGTAAGTGTCTATGTCTGGGAAATGTACAGGTTAAGGACACACAGATGTATATATAGATAAAAACGTATACATATATAGACATATATGTATATATATATATATATATATATATATATATATATATATATATATATATATAGATATATAGATTTATATACAGATATACATTTATACAGATATATATATCTATAAATATATATATATATATATATATATATATATATATATATATATATATATATATATATATATATATACATACACACACACAAAGATATACTACAGATATATATATATATATATATATATATATATATATATATATATATATATATATATATATATATGTATACACAAACAACAGGCATTGATATATACACATACACACAAAACAAATATATATGTCATTGTAGATATACACACGTACAATACTAGGTTACTTTACAGCAATTAGGGCTAACATATATACAGCCTGGGCATATGTAACTGGGAGGTCCAATAAATAAACGTTGTACCCCCCACACTGCCCAGCTAGGCCTGTCAGACATACAAACAGGCAATAAAGATAACTACACTGCTGCTGTCCAAAACACCGGCAGGAAAGTAGCAGTGGGAGAGATCTCCAAGGTCTACGCTTTAAACATGGATAACGGTGTCCCTTGTGGGACCCCAAAAATTCAATGTATGTGTCAACCTGTTGTCATCGATGCGAGCAGGATGTAGGTGTACATGGAACAGTAGGTTGTGCAAGTGTGATAATACATGGGTTGACAAAACGTACGTCATGTGTCCCGAGATGGGGAGAGTGGGCAATGGGTAGGGGTGTGCACGTACCCCAGCTGCGCTCACAGTAAGTATATGTCATGAGTGCTGTAGAGGGGTGCCAGGTAGGTGGACCATGGGTATGCAATAATGGGCTTAAGTGTGCAGGTGCTGGTTGGCAGAGATGTAGTAGGCCCACCCAGTGGAAGTCATTAATATTCCTATGTGGGCATAGCAGACGCCTATACATCCCAAACCTGAAGAGCACATCTACCGGATAGTCTGTAAACCATTGGGGGAATACATAGAGATCAAATCAGTGCCGTGTACCCGATTAGCATGGACGTCCATAGTTATGAATCAGAATGTAACAAAGTCAAACTAAACACTTCCAGAACTAGTGATATTAGGTGGACAGGTGGCGGAATACAGGTAATGACAGATGACAACATGTATGAGTCATAAACGGCATGTACCTCGACAAACGTGAATGAATACATATGCTCTGTGACTGTCAATGTGACTGGTTAATAGAACCAATCATCTAAATGTGTCCCACAGGGTGTTATGCAGTGTTCCTGATAAAGTGTTCATTCTCCCCCATTGGTATGTGAGGTCTGCTAGTGACGGAAAGTGCATAATTTGATGACCACCTTAGGTAGATGATAGCATAATAGATGAGGTTCCACACCCGTACGCCTTTGAGTGACACACCCATCTGGGCAGTTGTGTCCTGTAAAATGAATGTTATGGCACATGGCCTGTGAGTTTGGGAAAGGAGGCCATATATTGTGTGTAGTGTTGTCAGAAAATTAATTTGTTGTATCAGAAACAGCTACATGTAATAGGAAACAGTATTTGCAATTATAATGCTACAAGAATAACCTTAACGTATGCAAACCGTGGAAGTAGTCAGTTTACAACTGGCTGTGGGTATGTGTTGCCTTAACACATGTGATAACTTGGATGCATTATGCTGAGCAACTAGCTTGGAGGTGTGGATATCCTTAATGAATATGGACACGCCTTCACCTTTAGTGTTTCGGTCTGGGTTGGGTGGCCGAAAGGTGTGGTATGAATTAATGCAGGGGTGCTCTCTGGAGTTTGAACCAGGTCTCTGTCACTGCACAGATGTCAATGTTCTCTATTTTAAGGAGTGCCTCAAGTGAGTGCATTTTGAGGTTTAGACTTCTAAGATTGATTAGCATTACCCTCAGATTTTGCTTGCTTGTACCTGTTACGGTGGTGAATTTGTCATTTGAACCTTGCCTAAAAAAGGCACTATAGGGGTGGCAAGAGCCTTTGCCAGTATCCAGAATCCCAAGGGTGACAGGTGCAGGCCATCTCTGGCAGACAGATACCGGATTCCCTTAGAATGACACCAGAAGCTTAGCCAATTGTTAAAGTCAATCATTTTGTCCTTGTACTGTGGTATCATTCTCAGTGATGGCAGGATGCTACTCAGGGCTAGGGTTATACCTGCCTGGGCTACAAGATCGGAGAGCTTCTCCATGTCTCTTTTCATTTAGTCCAGGACGGTACATCTCAGATCATTCACACCAACATGGACAATGACAGAGTCATATTTGTACTTGTTGTGGAGTAACCTGAGTGTGTGCATTATGTGTCGGATCCTGGCACCTGACAGGCAGCTGACAGTAACTTTTTCCTTGTTTAGCTTGGTGAGTGGAACATCAGTGTGCCTGACTGTAGAGTCACCTATGACTAGAGTGTTGGGTACGTTATGCCTTATGGGCTGTAGTTGAGTAGCACACTGATTATGTGGGCTATGTGTCATTTGGGTTGTGTTGGGGGGGTGGAGGTTGCTTGCTTTTCTGCTTTGGATGTCTCTGTTGTTTGGGTAGATTTGTACTGAGAGCCTCCACGAATGTAGGTGTGTGTTTTGTGCTTCTGTGCGTGTGTTTTGGTGGTGTAGGTTTTGAGGGACTATGTGATGAGTGTGGTGCGGTGCAAGTGTTTACCTTCTCATCTTGACTGTCTAGGCCAGTCTTTGGTGAAGGGAGCTTTGCTTCCAGTTTGGCTATATAAGTGCATCTCTCACAGGTCGTAGTATTGAGTGGTAGGAGGAGAGGGTTGTCTGTGTACATGAGGCAATTGCTGCATTGTCCCAAGATGCCCAGATTCATCAGGTAGACAGGAGAAAACACCAGGAGCTGACCTTTAGACATTCCTGAATAGGTGCTTATTTATTAAGTACTATAAACTGTTTTCCTCTAGGCAAGTGAAGAAAGTTGACAGCTGTAGTAATTTGTAACTTATTTAGTGCTTACAATGAGTTCTGAACAAGTGCTGAGCTCAAAGAAACAGATGAGTGCTAAAACTAAAAAGCTGGCGAGTTGCAAGGTAAATTTTGAAGAACAGACTTTATGGAGCCAGGAATAGTTTAACTCCAGTTAAGTGAGGGGGGGGGGCTTAGGAGCTCACAAACAGTCCTGGACACAGCAAATCCGTATCTGAGCAAGACCTGCCACAGGAAAGGGGGGAAGCAAGCTTAGAATTTTTTTTCCAGTAAAGTGGAAATGGAGAAAGCCGGAACAGAAGTTAATTCAACATTAAGAATCTGAATGGGTTGGTCTTCACAAATGTTCTCTATTAGATTGAGTGAACTAATGACACTAGACTGAAAGGAGTGTCACAGATCAAATATACAGTATGGGCGGGCAACTGCAAAGCCACCAAGTATAAGAACACACAACACTAGGGAGGCTGGGTGGGAAATTACAGTTCCTAGCTGTAGCCACTAAATGAAAGTTTTAAACAGATCAAGGAGCAGACTCGAGAATGCTTTTAACTGTAAACAGACAATTATCAAAAATGCACAGAAAAGGTCGGACAGAGCACTCACAAACAGAAAATACAACTCTCAGTATGAAAAAGCAGCAGTTTACACTTAAGTAATTTTAAAACAGTACATAAATGCAGTGAAACAATAAAAAAAGCTTTATAACAGTGCAAAATGTAGAGCAACTGTATAGCACAATTATAAGCATTTCAGAAGTGCAGTTCAGTGAAATAAGTGTAAGAAATAACTTATCCTGCTCTTGGAATCTTAAGGAATTTCCACTTATGCAATGCAATCCAGAGCCTGAGCCATACAAGCAGAACCTTTATAAGACACAGGGTTTATATAGCAGTAAGAATGGAAGAGTTGGAAGATCAGATTACTACTCAGCCCCTGCTATTACCCAATCACTCGTACTACAGAAGGTCAAAAGGCCTTGTTACTCTCAATAATAATGAAGACAATCAGCAGAAAATGGCTGCCAGAAACACAGGAAACTCAAACAAAACTATCAGCTTAGACAACAGGCCTCTATCAAGATTATGCCACCTGAGCAGAACACAGAAACCTCACTTTAAAAGCATAGAAAGAACACCCACAAAGAGAAAATACAAGTCTCAGTATGAAAAAGCAGTTTACAATGTAGTAATTAAATAAAAAATGCAAATATAGTAATGCACACTATTACAGTTCCTAGCTGTAGTCACTAAATGAAAGTTTTAAACAGATCAAGGAGCAGACTCGAGAATGCTTTTAACTGTAAACAAACAATTATCAAAAATGCACAGGAAAGGTCAGATAGAGCAATCACAAACAGAAAATACAACTCTCAGTATGAAAAAGCAGTGGTTTACACTTAAGTAATGTTAAAACAGTATAAAACAGTACATAAATGCAGTGAAACAATAAAAAAAGCTTTATAACAGTGCAAAATGCAGATCAACTGTATAGCACAATTATAAGCATTTCAGAAGTGCAGTTCAGTGAAATAAGTGTAAGAAATAACTTATCCTGCTCTTGGAATCTTAAGGAAATTCCACTTATGCAATGCAATCCAGAGCCTGAGCCATACACGGCTCAATGATTCTGTAAACAGTAGGATTATATACATGGACCTATGCTTCCAAGCTGCAGCAGCTGTTTTTAATACTGTTGATGTACATTCTAGAAACAATGAATACCTTCCAGTTATCTCTGTACTCTTCTTGTGGCTTGACATAATGAAGATATAACTGCAGCTATAGGGTTCACGGTGTTTAATTATAGTCTGATAAAGCCAAGACTCATGTAATGGTTGTATTTTATCGGAATGAAGTTGATTTGCATGCTGCCAGAGTACTACCTTTGAGATCAAGGAACTTTGGGGATAAAGGCATGATCTTGGAAATAGAATATATTGACTCATCTTGCAAAAAAAGTGGAAATTTTATCTCATTGCTAAAATTGTCATTTTGAGGTATTGGCATTATAGCAGAAGTATTTTCTATTTCAGTATAAAAATCCAAAACACAAAGGTGTTCCCACAGAGAAGCAGCGTTCCGGTTAATATAAAGTAAACCAACAATAAAAGTCTCATAAACAGGAACGTAACGGCTTGAAAATACACAGTCCAAAACTGGAAACGTCTAAAGCACACAGTCTCAGGCAGAAAGTGCAGCAAAATAAAAGAGCTAAAAGTGAAAAGCACACTTCCACACGAATCAGTAAAAAGAGAACGTTCTTTATTGCACACAGTAAGCGCTTTCACCAGGACGGCTTCATCAGACTGTAACCGTATAACAAAAAGACAGTCCTTTAAAATATCACCTTCAATTAACATCAGGGCGTAACTCAATTAAACAATTAATCTAGATTTAGATATTGTCGGTTTTCTATTTCAGTGTTTGTTTCTTCATTTGGTAGCCATAAATCCTAATTATCAATATGCTGTGATAAGACAAAAAAGTTGCTAATGTGGAAAACTTTTAAACGCGCTTTCTTTATGAGGTACATGTTATGTGTTCTCACATATATTATGGAACAGGGTATTAACAGCCTTTCAAGAAGGTAAAGTGGCATTAGCTAGATCCATGACACAGAGGAATAAAGTACAGAGTATGGTTTAGGTGACACAAATTCATTTAGTGGTGAGAACCTGTTGATGATGACTGCAGAGGATGGGAGGGAGCGGTCAATGCCACCTCACCTATACTGAGGGGAGGGAGATGGCTTTGGCTAACTACTTGGATGCTACCTAGTGGCAGCACTATGCATTACACCCATTGAGTATTGGCCAAAGGTGTATTTACTGCCAAGGAGCAGTTGCACAGTCAGAGGGTAATCTGCATGTGGAGGCATGCATTCCTTGGAAGGCAGCATGCAGCACAACTCAGCAAGCCAAAGAAAAGAGGAGGGTGCTCCACCTAGGAAGATAGTAGGATGCTTTGCAGGACCAACTAGCCATTTCCCTATATCCTGAACCATGCTGTTAGGGAAGCAGATGAGACAAGAGGGTTTTATGTGTAAGAACACATTGGCCATAAGGCTCTCCCCTAGTCAAGGAAGGCCAGGTCCTCAGCCCTGTAAAATGACTGGGCTGGGGTGCAGGCAGAGGAACCACTGGTACAAAAGTAAAAAATAAATAAATAAACAAAAAACTATATTGGAGATATTGAGAGTTGTTCACTAGAAATTATTAAGACATGAAATATTTCAATATGTGCACTAATAATTCCAAAACTAAGGGATTTAGAATACGTTGCATGGCATGAAGTAAAACTTCAGATGATGTTGAAAATATTGTCCTTGACATTCGGGCTTTGTTTTACAGCAGTACCCTACCAGATGTGCAGTAGCAAGGCCCACCCAAACCCTGCCCAAGATCCAGCACATGTTTTTTTTTTTCTATATCATTGAATAAACATGTTGATGTTTTGTTCATCCTCATGAATATTCATCCAGGATTGTCAGCATGCAGAAAGCTGGTATTGTGGACTTGGTAGTTTACTAAAGAGGCACAGGCCACAATATTTAAGGTATCTGCAACCTCTATGTACATATAATTGGAAGCTGCAGATCCACATAAAATGATTAAAAATAGAAGCTTGTCTGCTAACCCCAAAATAAACCTGCTTCATCATGCAAAGCTTTATTGTAAAAAATTCTCTGAAACTTAAAATGCTTTCTGTATGTCAGATGATAATCAACACCATTTAAGTTGTAGATCATAAGGAGAAAGAGATTAATTTTGCATTTTTTCTAATAACTATGTCACCTCTCTGGACCTCTTTGAATCTGTCAAGATTTAAGCCTTTACACTGATTCTGGGCAACTTTAACTACCTAACCATAGATTGGAAAAACTACTCGTGCCAGAACACAAATGCACAGAGATTCCTCTATTTTATCAATGCAAATGCCTTGGAACAGCTAGTTGATACCCCCACAAGAGGTGATAATATCTTGGACTTGGTATTAACCAACATTAGTAACCACAGCGGCACCCCTACAGTATCATCCTCCCTGGTAAGATCCGACCATAAAGCGATCAGTTTGAAGTCACCATCTCTCTTGACCCTCCTCTAGCTAGGGTCAAACAAACGACTTCTCCAAAGCTGATTACAGTCTCCTGAGGGATGGTATAAACAGCTTCACAGCCTCCTCCCCCTCTGTAGGAACTGGCACCAATGTCCAAATCTACACCAAACTACTATACGAGCATTTATACAGATGCATAGAATCAATAATTTCTGACAGGACAAAAGCATCCTCTGGAAGGAAGAGTAAGCCTGTCTGGTGGACATCTGCAATAAAATAAACTATGGAAAATTTGCTGTCCAGGACCAAGAAGGAGCAGGTGCCCAATTGAAAGCAATCTCTCCTTAGCATACCTCTTAACTTGGAAACATCAAACTTCTGAGTAAAGGCCCGTGTAAAAGAGGTACAAATCTGTGTGCTGATTAATATAAATTTGCATACATAATTATGTAACCACCCACCCGATGGAACTGTGGGATACTAACTCTTCACACTCCAGCCCTACAACTGCCACAGCAGTACTTTTTCTACAACCACACCTGACAGCATTCTGCCTCAAAGCTGCTATCACAAATCACATAATTCACATTGTGTGTTGATAAGCTGTGTCTATCACTTAACTTCTTCTGGCTTTTCTCAGTTAGGGGTCGCCACAGCAGATCCACTGTCCACTCATGATTGGCAGTGGAGTTTTACTGTGTTCCCAGCCTGGCACCCAACCTTCCACAGAAGGTACACACATGCACACCTAGGGTCAATTTAGAGTGTCCAATCCACCTACAGCATGTCTTTAGGATGTGGGAGGAAACCGGAGCACCCCTAAGTGACCACAGGGAGAACATGCAGACTCCATACAGAAGGGACCCCAGCCAAGGATCGAACCTGAGAACCTCTTGTTGTGAGGCGACAACACTAACCGCTGCACCACTGTGGCTGCCATGTCTAGCACTTAACTATACAGTACAAATGCCCTATATGCTTCTCTACTCTGTCCATCTTGGTTACTGAACTTTTGCTATTTAAACTGTTTCCCTATCACAGTCCTTGTTACTTCAGCCACTTTAATATTACACTACTGCCATTCTACTTCACACCACAGTTTGCATGCAAACTACTGATACTTGCTTCTTCCGTCTGGCAACCTTCACACTGCGATTCAGACCACATGCTTCCTTCTACTTGTTATTTTATTTGTTTATCTGAGGAAGTCAGGAAGAAGAGGAAGCAAATAAAACAAAACTTCTCACTTTTTCTTTAGAGCAGTACTTGTGGGTGATGATATACAGTGTTATGGAGCAGACGGCAACAGTTACAAGTTGAAAGTTGCTTCACGTACTCTGGATTCTGCTTCAGACAGGTGCCGTACCGCTTGTGTATTTTTTTTTTTAAAGAAAATGCATGCAGTAAAATTGTCAATGGACCTTTATTTTAAGCACGTGTCAGGTTTTGTTTGAAGTGTAGAGGAAGGGAAAGATGTAGAGATAAATAACTTAAGAGTTAAGACTATTTGCTGTGGAGGAAGATAGTACACCATTACTGAACATAAACCATTACCGAATATACCTCTCAACCACTTAGAGCAAAAAAATCTGAACAAAGCCACAAATAATGGGGGGGCAATGGCCCCAGACAGGGACAATACTTTTTAAATATTGCTCTTAAAAAACTTAGAAAGTTGACAGTATAAGAGATTTTGCATCTTTCAACTCAACTGACCAGACAGTACAACTTTTACAAATGAACAACCTATCCCAATGAACACAATAACATGACAACCATGAGCTGAATAAAGAGCAGCCAGAGACCTATAATTTGTAAACAAGCCTTAAAAGAAACAAAACATACAGAAACTAGTATAGACAATGTGATTAAAAAGAATAGGCAGCGCCGCGGCATGTGTTAATCTTACAAAAGTAGCAGGTGAAACATAAATCTCACTGGCATCATTTGATTCTCGTCACATTTAATAACTTTCATTACTGCACTTCATTTACGTAACTTTTTTTATTTATTTATTTATTTTATTTTACATTTGTTAACTGGGCTAGTCTAGCTGGATACATATCCTTTTTCAGTAGAGGCCCGAGGAGAAAAGCTCCAACATAATGGTTAATACAAGTTGAAAATACAAGTTATAAAAAGAGGGTACATGTTACATTTACAAGATGAAAAAAAAAAATTATTGTAGCGCTAACAGCAGAGCAGAGCAAACCATAAAAACAACAAGCAGTAATGATTTTTTTAATGGACTGCAGCTACAGCCTGCAACCACTACTGGTCTGGATTACATGAGAACAAATGAGAAATGGGTGAAAATTAAATATACTGACCACAAATTCAAACTATAAAAGGATTCATTGTCACTGGTGAATTGCTCTCTGTCTCTCGTTTTTCTAGGCATAATTTCTCCAAGTCTTTTAGGTTTCTAAAGCCATGAGGGGAATGAATGGGGCATAATTGTATCCTTCTCCAGGAACACGTTTTCTGCTTTCTCCAGTTTGGCAATTGTGCCATCTCCACCTCAGAGGCAATCAAATTACTGAACCTCCACCCACTACCACTTCAAGATAGAACCATTCAAGATGCAGATCGTGACTAGTATAACTACAGTAGTCCTGTTGGAGCTTGAGTTCATCATGACATAGATGCAATATCCTTATTGGTTGGCTGTTGCAACTGTAAACAGCTGAAGATATATTTTTTTATTTTTTGAAATCTCTCGCTACAAGTCCCCAAGAGTCCTACAATTTTACAGTACAGCTGATGTCATCAGCTATACTTTAAAATTATAAATAAGTAAAAATACTGAGAATTGAAGGGGTCACTCGGAAATTTGTGGCACCTCATTATTTTCCCCTCAAAACCAGTAAATTCCAAAAGGATTCATTACGGTTGAGAGGTATGCTTCTTAGCCTGAACAAGCAAATAAGAGCACTAGTGAAATCATCTAAAGCCAACTTTGAGTCCAAATTGGTATCATCTACTATTGACAATCATAAAATCTTCTTCACATATGTCCACAACCTCAAAGGAAGCACCCAGATCTGTTCAGAACTGGTGGTCAAGGACACCAAATACACAAATGCTGTAGATCTAGACAGCCTACTGGCTGACAGATTCAGCAAAAACTTCACTCCTCTGTTCCCCCATCAGTCAATCAGGAAATCCCCAGTACCTGCCCCCCTCCCCTTATCTCTAGGGAACAGATCATCACTGGCCTCTCAAAGGCAAAAAATACAGCCTCCATGGGACCTGATAACATCCAAGGCTGCATCCTACATGAACTTGCAGCACCATTAGGCACCCTATTCAACCAAAGCCTGAGTACTGGCTTTGTCCCAGCTGAGTGGAGGACAGCTACTGTCATCCCTTTACACAAAGATGGAGCATCCACCGATCCTGTAAATTATAGACCCATCAGCTTAACTAGCCTGATCTGCAAGGTCATGGAATGGATTATTATGGACCTCATTAACAGGGACATTGGCAACCTCCACACACTCGATCCCACATAGATTGGCTTCTTCAAGGTGAGGTCATGCCTGTCAAATCTGGTTGACTTCTTTGCGACAGTCACCAAAGCCATGGATGAGGTGAAGATGGTACACACTTTCTACCTTGACCTGGCCAAAGCCTTTGACACTATTCCCCACTCAGGCATAATAAACTCTCTTAACTAGGCATCAATCTATATGTTACCAGATGGGTATCAAACTGGCTCACTAATAGAAACCACCTAATCAAAATAGTGGAATCCACCTCAAGCAGTAGAGCCATAATGAGCAGTGTAACCCAAAAATTGATCTTGGGGCCTCTGTTATTCAGGATAGACTTCTCTGAGGTGCAGGCCAAAACCAGTGGGGTATGGCTGAACAAGTTTGCAGATGACTGCAAGCTGGACATGGTTGTAAATTCCCCAAGTGATGTGAACATCCTGCAAGAGTGTCTCATCCAAACAAATGACTAATGCCAGAAATATGGCCTCAAGCTGAATGCCAAAAAATGCATCATCATCCCCTTTGGGGAGAGTGATGTCCTCACAAATTATCACATTAATAACAATGTCCTAAGCATGCAATCAGTCATGAGGGATTTGGGCACCCAGGTTGATAGCAACCTGACTTTTGACCACCATGTTGCTTCCATTGTATGGAAAGCTTTCTAAATGGCCCACCTCATAAGTAAGCATATCTCATCCAGGGACAAGGAGGTCATAACATCTCTGTATTCTTACCTTACAAGGTCATTTATTGAGTACAACACCCCCTTGGCATTTACCTCACAATGCACATGCAGCAGCTGGAGAGACCACAGAGATTCCTCACCAGGAGAATCCAGGACCTCAAACATCTACCCTACACAGATAGGCTAAAAGCCCTGCCCTCTACTCAGTTTCATACAGACTCCTCAGAGTTGACCTCTGTCTGGCATACAAAGCAATCTCAGACCCCGCCTCGATGGGACTGATGTATATCCTCAAGTCAAGCTCCACTTGAGTAACCCACACGCATGACCTCAACCTGGTCTGTGACATCAATGGGACTTGCTGAAGGGACAGATTTGTGTCCCAGAGACTCCCCCATCTGTGGAATAGACTCCCTGTCCACATCAAGCAGAGTACCTCATTATCTCTTTTTAAGTGCAACCTGGATAACTGCATGGGAAAGAGGAAATACACCCCTGGGATTCCACCTGTGTTCCTGCTGGACAGGGGCTTTGAGTGCTGACTTCCCTAAACATGGGCTAAACTCTTGGCTAGGCTTATAAGGGCCTCAGGGCCAATAGCTTAGTAACTTCCTATGATCCTATGATCCTATGGTAATCAACATTTTCAAAGGGAAAGAAAGGCAAGCTATTGCCTGAATTCATCTTTGGATTTATTACCACCTACCAGCATACCTGTCAACTGTCCCTCCTTCTAAGGAAGAATTTATTATTTTCAGCTTTAAAAATTCCATGTTCCACATAGAAGAGGTTTGTCACACATTGACTTTAGTGTTTTAACAATTATCCAAGGTAAAGAATATTAAATTATATTAATTAATCAACAGATGTTTTGGGAGTATGAACTACCATTTTTTACAATGCTCTGAGCTTCCTAAAGTTGTTAGGAAGTGTTCCTTAGTTTGCCTTTTTGTTCCACTTACTTTCATTAATCTTTTTTGTGTGTTTGTTGCAGTATGTAATGAGCATGAATCGAGCATGATGATGAGCAAATCCTAACAAAATAGGTCTTAAATAAGCTAAATGCATAGTAAACAGAATTTACTTACTCTCCCTTCAGCCCTGCTTGACCAATAGGAAATGTTTTTAATTTTGCAACCTGGAATATAGGCTCCTCATTTCCAATTTCAGCTTTAGCAAATAATCTAGATACATTACAAATTACCTTCAATGAAATTTGTAACTTCATAAATTCATCCAACAAATATGAGCTCTTCTGTATTACCATTCAAAGTGTAAATGGGTTGGCTAATAAAAAAAATGAAACAGCTTATTCTCTGATTAGTACAAAGACTCTAGTGCTGTGACCTTTGTTCTCCAGTGACACAAAATCTTTCTTACTGAATAACTCCATGATGAAGTGACTCAGTCTAATTCTTAAAGAGACCTCAAATGAATCTCAACTAAAGAATCACTCTTCTCTCTGCTTTAAGGGCAAACCTTTTGAAATATCATCCAGAATTATTTGGCTTTTAGGAGGCAGACGCATACCTTCCAATTCAAGTAATGAACCTATGCATTTTCTTCATGAGGCATTCACAGGCTCCTATATGGTGTTTGACTTTTGGGGTTATGAAATAAGAACAAAACTGGTTTTAGAATGTCATTCTTAGTAAAATGTATTGAATTGTTTATGTATAATTGCTCACCTTTTCAGTGAACTCTGTTTAATAACAGATCCCAAAATGGGCAAGATATTGAAATCCCAAAATGGACACGTCAATCAACAAGTAATGTATGCTTGATGCCACTGGTAAATCTGCATGGCATGTCAATCATGCACCATTTGCATGCTACATCACAGCCACCAGGCAGGTCAATCACTCTGGCTATGCTCATTTGTACACGAAACAACTGGTGGGGTACTGTTGTAAAACAAAGCCGATACTTGCACTGCAAATTGTACATCTTGCGAGAAATTCGGTGTTAATCATACAATTTAGTATACTTATATTTCTGTAAATGCAATGATTATTTACCTCTCAACTGTACAGAGTTTTGCAGAATATCCAGATTTTTGCCTTATACTTTTGGTGTGTTCCTCCTAAAATCTGTAACTTTCTGGCAAATAGCTGAGGACTGAAGTCATTAAATAATGACAAACATTTGAGTTTAAGACTCCACATCCTTCAGAAAATTTATGCTAATGCAAAACCTATTATTCTATCAACTTTCTAAGTTTGTAAGAGCAATATTTAAAATCTGACCCAATTTGTCCCCCCATCATTTTAGGTGTTGTCCAGATTTTTTGCTCTAAGAGGTTGGGAAGTATTAGGAATGCTTAAACAATGTACTCTGACATTATATGTCTAGGTTAAACTGTTTTCAAGGTACGATAAGCTATTTTGTAAAACTTTAAGAAAAATGTAATTCTAAGTTTGCATACATTATAATATGTTACAATACCAATGTAAAAACTGTGAATGCACTATAGAAAAGGTGCTTAGTGATAACATGAGTGTTTGTACCTTTTAATAACATGCACCATTCACAGGATATTTAAACTGTTTGCTTATGCTTGTTATCTTGATTTTTCAGAAAATGTTCTGCAATGCAAAGATATGTATAGGATGGGGCACATACATTTCAACCACTCAGAGCAAGAAATCTGGACAAAGGCACAAACAATGGGGGAGACAAAGGTCCATAAATAGAGGCAGATTTTAAATATTGCTCTTACAAACTTAGAACATTGATAGAATAACATGTTTTGCAGTAACATAAATGTTTTTGATGGGCATGAAGTCTGAGACTCAATTGTATGTCATTATTTTCTGACTTCAGTCCTCAATGGTTTGCTAGTGATTTGCCAGAAAACCACAATTTTATAAATAATAGACCAAAAATATGAGGCAAAAATCTGGACATTCTGTGAAAATCTGTATAGTTGGGAGGTATGGCCTGGGGAGGTGTGATAAACCACAACTCAGATATGCTCAGCATGCATAGTACTGCTAGTGATAAGAACCGAGGAAGTGACCTCATAACATAACCTGTTTAAGTGATGTTGTTCTTCATCTGGTCAGGATTCAGTTCCAACAGTAAAGGAAACAGTAGTAGGCTACACAGTTTTCCCTACTAAAGTCTTGGTACCAGAAGTAAGGTGAGTGTCAGTATGATTTGTCCTTTAAAACAGGGAAATTACCCACTACATTGGTTCCCTGACTAAAGAGTGGGAACTGAAATCAGCATCCCTGTAATGCTTATATATGTTTTTCTACAGGCCACTAGAAAACCTAACCATAAGACTCTCAAGCCAGCGTAGTAAACAGTGTTACTACAATGATGTCATGTAAGACTGTAGTAGCAGAACTAGTTTTTCAAAAGTACATGATAAAGCTTTTAGCATGCAGTACAGAACATGTAAGGATTATTTTGTTAAACATTTACATGACTTGACATCATAGTGTAAAATATATACCAGTAAAGCCTCAATCCTAAGGAGTAATGCTTTTGCAAGTTATGTAAACTATATGCCCATTACATATCATACTACTAGCAGTTACATTATTAAACCCTCTGTTAGTAAAAGTCATTTAGCCGAAACAAAACGTCCTTATTCCACTACTAATAGCATAAACAAAAATGCAGTTGTGCTTGAAAAAGACCTGATAAAATCCACAAATGTCACATTAGATTAGCAAAACACTAAGTCCCACGGGTAATGAATAAATCACAGAAAGCTAGAATCCAGATGGCTGAAGTTAAATTAACAAAAATGAGTTTGTGGTGTATAGTCAAAGTTTCAGCTTGACAATGTGATTATATAGCTGCAGTGAATAAAGTGGCACTGAAAAATCAAGCCTTTAAAACAATCAGCAACATCTAAAATTACCACAAAATCTCCTAACATTGCAGGCGGAATTGCAAGCATTGTGTATGACACTACCTGGTAACTTAACCAGTTATAGCTGAAGTCCATGACAGCGCTATTTTTTTCATATCAGAAAAAAGGATAAAACTATCAATTAATATTGTTGAAAATTTTCTTAGACAATCAGTTCAAGATTTGCACATGATTAAAATACTTTGGCGAAACAAAGTAATTAAGAAAACATTGTAAATAACATAACGTACAGCATTGTAATAGATTTGCAGTTTAGCAGTTTTGCATCTTTATAGCCGAGTGAATGACTTTGAACAGTGCATACAAACAAGTAGTAAATGGAAAAACTCAAGCATTTTCTTTAGGCTTCTCTCTTCTCCTCAAAAATAACCAGATCAAGGTTTTCTTATTGGTCAGGTTTTATGTACAAGTACACAGTATAACTATATATCTACATTTAATTTTACCTAGTGGCAGGTATTACCTATCTGTATATGGGTCTACTTCTAAATTTCAAACTTTCAAAACACCAACTTTCTTATGGTCAAGACCATAAGATCAAATTTTTGAAACTTTGAAATTTAAATCTTCTTTTTCTTCTTTCGGCTGTTCCCGTTAGGGGTCACCACAGCGGATTTAAAAAAAAAAACATAAAAATAAAAAATCTTTTTTTTTTTAAATTTTTTGCATCCACACGCTAATTAAATATAATAACTCTGAGATCACACTACAGCGAGGAAAACAGTAAATATACCATTCTGGACTGTACATCAATCTCCATTTAAATGGTTCGAAGTGTCAAAACTTCAATCTTATGGTCTTGACCATAAGAAAGTTGATGTTATGAAAGTTTGAAATTTAGAAGTAGACCCCTTCATACATCTGTATTTGCAATTCAGTCACTTTTACCAACATTAAGGACAGTTCATAGGTTCATAGGAGGTTACTTGGATAGTGGCCCTGGAGCCCTTACAAGCCTAGCCATTTTAATCTCGAGTTGCCTCAATTATCCTTGGTTAGATGGACATAATTCACAGAACAAGTTTGTGATAAACACCAACTATCCCCGTTCATGAGGGACATGGGTGCCACCCCATGGTGAATTTGTAGTCTTCCATCCATTTGTCCAAGTTGTGCTTGAATAGGGTCAGTGAGGAGCTCTGCTTCATGCAAATTGGAAGTTTATTCCAGAGTAGCGGCAACCTCTGGGAGATATATCGCTCTCTCCACCATGTTCTGTTAATGTCACATGCTAGGTTAAAATCAGCAGAGTGAGTGACTCTTCTGCCACTTGACTTGCAGATGTGCAACATATCCATCACAGCAGGGTGAGAGACTGTCCTGTAGGCCAGGCACAAGTTGCATCTCAGCAGCCTATATGATACAGTGTACAGTGACAGGGCTTGCAGTCTATTCACATAAGTCAAAGTTTGCTAAGTGAGCTTTATTGGAAAAGCTCACCCAGACTCTGCTACCACCTGCAGTGAGGGAAATGTTAGTTTGCTTTTGTTTTCTTGTATTTGTATTACTTTACTGCATTCTTCTATTGTGTATACTGTGATTTGTCTTCTTTGCTTTATGCTTTACTTGTATTCTGCTTTTAATTGCATTTTAAAACTTGAAAAGAGACCACTGCTCTGTATCTTGTGAGTCAGACAGATTTTTTCCCATCCTCCCACCCTATTACTGTTTATTTCTTAAACACCACTGTCTTTCTAGTTGTCTGCCCCCTATGTTAATTTGAGCATATATCTCCTTCCCTCTCTCCTTTCAATGGCTAGTGTGAGTAGGCACAAAATTAACATTTTGTGAAATCACTTCCCTTCAACTATTTAAATGTATTGGCCATCCCACTGTATTCCACAGTACCAGATTACAAAAGTGTTCACCCCTTTTCAGTCTATCTTGCTCTTTTTTAAAAATAGTGTATCTCTACTTAGACAGCTAAAACTTAAGTTAACCACGTTTATATCTAACTGCTTAATGCATATTGCAGTGTTTAGGATAAACCACTTTTTTCATCTTACCTTTAAACATCTATTGCAAGACCACCTGTTATTGGAGAGCCCACATTCTGCCTCTTAATAGTCATCTTGGGAATGAAAGAAGGAGTACAGGGACATTATTTCCTGGAGACTGCTGATCACCAGAAAGCCCAACTGCTTTATAGGTGACAGCTTGGAATCTGTGGTTATATTCTGGTCCTGGTGAGAGAAGGAGAAGAGTGCATTGATTCCTGATTGTTTCTGGTTGGAGAGTGATTGCCTGTGCGTAACATTTCTAATTGATCTGGCTGCTAATCACGGCATCTACCAGAAAAAGGCTATAAGCCTACAGACCTCTGCATCATCTGGGACAAGACTGTAGATCAAAAAAAGGTTATGGCCTGCTTCTCTTCTTGGGATCAGTGCTAACATTTTGCTTTGGATGAGAGAAGAAGCAAAGGAGCATTGTATCCCAACAGAGTGAAGCTGTGATGTGACCAGCACTAGTAGAGAGTGAAGCTGTGGTGAGACCAGTACTAGTAGTAGCCAGGCAGTAGCCATTCACGTGACTCCCTCTTTTCATCATTCTTGACAAGCTAATTCTTTCTTTTCTGCTTGATTTGTTTCTAACTTCAGAATATCTGCCTAAATATGTCATCTGTAAATTTTCAGGGTCTATGTATTGGTTTCCCCTCAAGTGTTTGGCAGTGCTCTGTACAGATTCAGACACCTTGACTGACATTTTTCCTGTAAAAGCACAACTGAAATTTGTCTAATACCTAGTTGCACACAGGACAACTAGTTCGCAGTGACAAGTGCTGTCCACATAGTTGAAAATCAGATACTCCTGATAGTGACTGATATTCTCACTCCAGCTGTCTGATCAATAAAAAGGGTCTTTCGCATGGATATGAACTTTCCTACTGTCTCTGTTACCAGCTTGGTGGATATGGCATCCTGAGGCAATGTAGAATTTGCCTCATGTTTACTGACAACCAGTTAATTCTCAGACAAACTGATATGGTAGGTGAGATATGTATTTACACAATGTCACTGGAGGCAAAGCTCTCACATAAAAGTACTCCTAATGTCAGTAAGGTTATTGGTAATACACATGCTCCACCCATCATGCACAATTCAAAGCAAACATATTGACCCACATATGATGAGGCACTTATATGTAACCTACCTAAACCACAAAGCCCTTCTAGAAGAAGTACACATAGCAAGTACACACAGCAGCCCCAAATGCATTCTTTCAGAACAACACCCACATCAACACCATAGAGCTACATCTCATGGAGCCTTTACCTCTAAGCCCATAAGGCAAGCCACCACACAATCCAACACTCTAGACATTGGTGACTCCATTTTGAGACACATTGATTTCTTTCTCACCAGGCTGAGTAAGCAGAAAGTTACAGTCATTTGCTTATCAGGGGCTAGGATCCACTACATTATGCATGCACTCAGGTCATTGGATAATATTTAGCAATATGACTCAGTCTTAGTCCATGTAGGAGTAAATGACCTGAGACGTACCTCCCTTGACTATACGAAGAGAGATATTATGGAGCTCTCAGAATATGTGTCTCACGCTGGTATGAGCCTAGCATTGAGCACATTTTACCTTCTCCAAGGATGATGCCACAATATGAACAAAAGATGATTGACTTTAATAATTGGCTTAGTTTCTGGTGTCATGCTAAGGGGGTGCAATATTTGTCAGCATGGAAGGAGATGGTCAACAAACCACACTGCCATGCCAGGGATGGTCTGCACCTCTCCCCTCTAGGCTTTTGAATATTAGCTAAAACATTGTCTTCCCCCACAGTGCAGTGCCTTTTTTAGGTGATGCCCAAACTAACAGTACTTCTGACATAGCAAATCAAAACTAAGAAAATCTAAAGGTATTGCTACTTAGTGCTAGGAATCTAAACAAAAAATTCCACTGCCAAGAAGCTCTCATTACCATAGAGAATGCTGATGTCTGTGCAATCACTGAGACATGGTGTAAAACCACAGAGAGTACACCAACAGTACAAGGCTATAATGCCTTCCACACATTTAGGCCAGCTACTTCAAAGGCAGGGACTAAAGATGGAGGTGTCTTTATTTACATCAAAAATAAATATACTTCAAGGCTGGTCAAACAGGACAATGCACTTGAGCTGCTCCATGTTCAAATCACCATAGTTAAAATCCAATACCACTTCCTTGCAAGCTACAGGTCCCCCCTATGACACAGGAAACCCATACCATGTATTTAAACTTATTAGAAACACTAACCACCCAGCCCAATACCATATTCATGGGTGACTTTAATTACCCCACTATTAACTGGGAAACCTATATGACACCAAATGCACATGCACAGAGATTCCTGGATTTGTAAACACAAGCTCCCTGGACCAGACAGTCAATACACCAACTAGGGGTGTAAACATACTGGATCTGGTCCTCAATAATATGGGAGTCTGCCATACCTCCCCTACTGTAATGCCTTCCATGGTAAGTTCAGATCACAAAATGGTCTCTTTTGAAGTAAAAATAAAACCTGGAACCCCAGCTAAACCTGGAATATTCAGGAACTATTCTAAGGCTAACTTCTTGCTATTAAGTGAGAATCTGACAAAATTAAAAGCCCCCATAAACCTTGAGAATACTGCTGCCTATGCAAAACTATTCAAAGAAACCCTGTACAAGCATGTCAATAGCTGAATAGAGGCAGCTGTACCCACCAGGAAGAAGTACAGAACTAACTCAAAAAACAAGCCACACTGGTAGAGTCACAAAATCAACAGGCTGTATACCAGTAGAAAGAAAATCATGGCAGAAATTAGGAGGTGCAGCACCCAGCAAGATAAAAGAACTCTCATCAAGCTAAAACAACTCAGAGGACAATTAATGTCTACCAAATCTAAATTTGATGTATATTTGGCATCCCAGGACAAAGACAACCACAAAACATTCTTTAGCTGTGTCCGCAGCCTCAAAGGCAATACACAATTGTCTGCAAAGCCCATTGCGAATGGAACCAGCTATACTGAGCCAGAAGATATAACAAACCTCCTGGCTGATAAATTCAGCTCAAACATTAGCCCTCTCTCCCTCCAACCTTCCCTCAGGAAACATCATCAAATATAACTCCCCCTAGTATCACTAGGGGACAGGTCCTTAATGTTCTCTCTAAGACCAAGAACAGTGATCAATGGGCCCAGACAATATCCCAGGATTCTTTTTAAATAGCATGAAACATAAACTATCAGGGCCTCTGCAATTACTATTTAACTGCAGCCTCCAAACTTGCTCCATGCCTCATGAATGGAAAAAGGCAACAGTCATCCCTCTGCACAAAGGTGGGCCATCTACAAACTCTGGAAGCTACAGACCCATAAATCTCACTAGTCTTATAAGTAAAGCCATATAAAGAATTATCATGGAGATGATCTATAGAGATATAGTAAACCTTCAGACCTGGACCCAACTCAGTTTGGTTTCATCAAGGGCAGATCATGCCTACTGAACCTGGTGGATTTCTTTGAGAAGGTCATCAAAGCAAAGGATGAGGGCAAAATTGTTCACATTGTCTGCCTTGATTTGGCTAAGGCATTTGACACAATACCCCACTTGGGCATTGTTGACAAACTCAAGAGGTTAGGTACAAACCCATATGTCACCCAGTGGATAGCCAACTGGCTCACAGACAGGAGCCAGGAAGACAGAACTGGGGAGTCCACTTCTACAAAGAGGCCAGTCACAAGTGGAGTCCCTCAGGGATCAGTCCATGGAATGCTCCTTTTTGGCCTTTACTTCTTAGAAGTCAAGGTCAATGTCAGTGGTCTCTGACTGACTAAATTTGCAGATGATTTCAAATTGGGAGCTGTCATTGAATGTCACACTGACACAAATGTTCTCCAGGAGGGGCTCAAACAGACAAAAACTGGTATCAGAGCCATGGACTAAAACTAAATGCCAAGAAATACATAATAGTATCCTTTCAGAAGTCATTCATCCCTGGTAACTCATATTGATAACACACCCCTTAGAGTTGACCCAGTAGTCAGGGACTTAGGGACACACATCGATAGTAATCTAGCCTTTGACCATCACTTGTCTACAGTTGTGAGGAAATCATTCTATGTTGTGCAACTTATAAGCAAAGACATGGCACCTAAAGTCTAAGGAAGTCATTGTTCCAATGTATTCGGCATTCATCAGACCTATGATTGAGTACAATGACCCTTTTGGTATGTACCTGACCGGGCATATCCAACAATTGAAACATCCACAGAGGTTCCTCGCTAAAAGAATACAGGGCATAAGTAAAATGTCCTATGCAGACCATCTCAAGGCCCTATCCCTGTATTCTGTCTCCTACTGGCTTTTGAAGGGAGATCTATGCCTGGCATACAGGACACTGTCAGACCCCACTATAATGAACCTCCTGCATATCCACAAAGCAAACAGCACCAGAATTACCCATTCTAATGATTTAAACATTGCTTGTGATATAAATATGGCCTGCTAGAGAGATAGGTATGTATCCCAGAGACTTTCCCATCTATGGAACAGGCTGCCAATCTATGTGAAGCAGAGTTGCTTCCTAACCCAATTCAAGTGCATCTTGGACAACTGGATGGGAAACCAGAAATCCATCCCTGGTCTGGCACCTATGTCTCTAATGAACACAGGTTACCTGTAAATGAATCATCTCCTGGGCCCATGCTTAAACTTATCACGGGAATCAGAACTTGTCATAGATTTAGTATGCATGGCTAGGCTTAAAACAGCCCTTGTGGTTGTTAGCCTAGTAAACACCTATGAACCTATGAACCTATGGATGCCCTGCATTTTCTTGGTGAGAAACCTCTATGGTCTTTCCAGCTGCTGCAGCTGTCAGAAGGGAACATTGCACTCTATTAATGGTCTGATGAGGGTGAAGTACAGTGGAGTATAAAATCCTTAGACTTGGATGAGATGCTCTTACTTATGAGATGTGCAACATAGAAGGCTTTCCTTACCACTGTGGAAATTTGGAGTTCTTGATTCATATTTACATTTAAGTGATTTTTACAATCATTTATTGATACTTTTCTAGTGTAGTAGACCTTGCACTAGACATTCTAAGTCAATGTCCTATCCATCTGTTGTTGTTCCACACCTAAAGCTACGCTAACTTAGAATCCATCAATGTACCAGCAATCATAGCTTCTAGCTTGATTTTTCTGTGAATGAGAATGTTGCACAGCCTTGAACCTAGTAAACAGGTAATAGCCTCAATTACTACCTAAGAAAAAAAAACACCACCAGCAAAATCCAGCAGAAGCATCTCAGCTGTTTTAGTGGTCACTGCACAGGTGTGGCAACATTCAACCCAACATTGTTGTACCCATTCCATTCCCTTAAATCCCATGATCATTAAGTTTGGTGTTTTTCTTTCTTTACTATCTATGTGCATGCTTTTCATTCAAGTGAGAGTATCTCTTTTGTATTACCATTACCCTGCTTCAGTCTTGTTTTGTTCAGAATCTGTTAAGTTTTGCTTGGAATGTCTATGCCCCACACACTTTTGAGGGCTTATTCTTTCACCTATTAACCCACCTACCCCTTGAATAAGAATGGTGGCCATTTTAATACTTCCTGACGTCATAGCACAAGAAATCTGGACAAAGCCTAAAATAATGGGGATGGGGGGCAAAGACCCACAAATAGGGACAGATTTTAAATACTGCTCTTATAAACTTAGAAAGTCAGTACATATGATAATGAGTGGGTTGTCAGCATGCACACCTCACCTACTACTCCACCCAAACCCACATCACACACATATCTACATATATGGAGGTCCTCACCAGATATATACCTAAACACCAGAGACTTCCCAAACACAAACACAAGCATGCTACACATAATACTTCCTCTAAAGAACACAATAAACATAATAGCTCATGCACCACTGTCTCACCTGTCAAGCCCTTAAGGCAAAACAAAAAAAACAACATATTAGTCATAGGTGATTCCATAGTGAGACACAAAGATGTCCCTCTCACCAGGTTGGATAAGGACAAGGTCACAGTCAGTTGTCTGCCAGGTGCCATGATCCACCATATCTCACATGGACTCAAGTCTCTCAAAAGCAGGTACTGTTATGACTCTGTCATAGTCAATGTTGGTGCGAATTACTTGAGATGTACCTCTCTGGACTACATGAAGAGAGATATGACTGAGCTCTTGGACTATGTATCTCAGGCAGGTATGTCCCTACCCTTAAGCAGCATTTTAAATTCACCTAGGATGATGCCTCAATACAAACAGAAAATGACTTCAGTAATTGGCTTAATTTCTGGTGTCATTCGAAGGGGATACAGTATCAGTGACATGATCAACAGACCTCAATGCTTTGCCAGAGATGGTCTTCATCTGTCACCCCTGGGATTTTGGCTACAGGCTAAGGCTCTTGCCACCCCCATACTGCTTTTTTTAGGCAGTGTCTCAAGGACAAAATTCCCGATGTAAAAAATCCATCTAAAAACAACCTCAGGGTTATGCTACTAAACACTGAGAGTCTTAACATGAATCTGCACTCACTGGAAGCAGTCCTCACCTTGGAAGACATAGACATTTGTGTAGTCACGGAGACCTGGTTTAATGGTATGGAGAGCACCCCAGCCATACTGGGCTACACCTCCTTCCACCTGTTTAGATCACAAACTGAAGGTGTGAAAACTAATGGAAGCAGTGTATCAATATTCATTAAAGATAAATACACATCCAGATTGGTTAAATAGTATGATTCTCTGTAGATAGTTCAGGTGCAATTAACTGTTGATAAGACACATATTCAAGTCATTGCCGGCTACAGGACCCCTTCCCTGAATCAGAACACCCAGTCTGCCTATTTGGATCTACTTGAGTCTATCAAGATACATCTGAACACCATGGATTTGGGCAACTTTAACTATCCATCCATTGACTAGGTAAATTACTCATACTCTAACACACTTAACCAAATGTTCCTCAACTTCATTAGCTCTAATGCCCTGGACCAGCTGGTTGACACCCCCACAACGGTTGCCAACATCCTTGATCTGATGCTTATCAATATGGCAGACCACTGTAGCACCCCCAATATGAGGACTTCCCTAGTGAGATCTGACCAGAAATCATTCTCATTTGAAGTAACTCTCACACCTAACCCCTCCCACCCAGTAGCAACCAAACTAAAAAACTTCTCCAAACCAGATTATAACCTCTTATGGGATGATATAAATAGCTTTACTGCACCTCCCCCCTCAGATGAAACTGGCAATTATGCCGTATTCTACACCAATGCTTTATACAAACACCTGTGTAACTGCATTGATTCATCCATACCTGATAGGAGCAAAACAAGCTCCTCAAGGAAGAGCAAACCTGCTTAGTGGACAACTGCTATTAACAGGCCTTACAATAACAGGAAGAAATTGCTGTCTAAGAGAAAGAGGGAGCAAGCCCTAAACTGGAAACCCTCCCTCCTCAGCTTAAATAAGCAAATAATACTTCTTGTGAATTCCTCCAAAACAAACTATGAATCCAAATTAGCATAAGGCTTTCTTTAGTTACATCAGTAACTTAAAAGTTAAGGCCCAGATTTGTGCCGAACTGGTAGTTAATGATAACACATATACTGAGCCTGTGGACATAGCTCATCTGTCAGCTGACAGGTTCTGTGAAGACTTTACTCCCCTGTCCCCACCACACGTACCCCATGACATCCCTACTACCTGTTCTCTACCTTGTATCTCTAGCAGCAGGTCATAAACACCCTCTCTAAGTCCAAAAACACACCATCTATTGGACCAGATAACATCCCATGGGCTCAAACAAGAATTAGCAACACTGTTGGGTACTCTTTTCAATAATATTCTAAGCACACACTTCATCCCAGCTGAATAGAAAATGGCCACCATTATCCCCTTGCACAAAGGTGGTCCTTCCACTGACCCTGGACACTACAGACTTATTAGCTGATGAGCCTTATATGCAAGGCCATCAAGCAAATCACATGGACCTTATCAGCAATGATATAGATCATTTCCAAACACTTGACCCTACTCAGTTTGGATTTGTCAAAGGTAGATCATGCCTGTTAAACCTGGTGGACCTCTTCAAGACAATCACTAAGGCTCTGGACAAAGGGGAAATCTGTGCTGTGCATACAGCCTACCTAGACTTATCCAAGGCTTTTGACACTATCCCCCACTCAGGCATCATACACACTCTCACCCAGCTAGGTATCACCCCTTATAGATGGGTCACTAACTGGATTACTGATAGAACCAATATAGTCAAAATAGAGGAATCCACCTCCAACAGCAGACCGATAACCAGTGCTGTTCCACAGGGATCAGTCCTCAGACTGCTACTGCTTGGAATCTATTTCTCTGAAGTACAAGCTAACACTAAAGGTCTGTGGCTGACAAAGTTTGTTGGTGATGGCAGACAAGGTGCGGTCATAGAATCTCCAAATTATGTCAACATCCTGCAAGAGGGTCTTACACAAACAAATGATTGATGCCAAAGTCATGGCATTAAACTCAATGCAAAAAAATGTAATATCCTTTTTGGTAAGTGCAATATTCTTGCTAATTACTGGATCATTAACTACACCCTAAGTACGCACTCACTGGTGAGAGACCTGGCCACACAGGTTGACAGCAACCTTACCTTTTATCACCATGTCTCCACAGTGGTAAGTAGGGCATGCTATATTGCTTATCTCATAAGTAATGGCATTGCATCCAGAAAAAAAGAAGTTATAACTCTCTGTACTCGTCCCTCATTTGGCCAATAACTGAGTACAACACATCTTTTGGTATGTACCTTTCCAAGCCCCTGCAGCAATTGGAGAGACCGCAAAGGTTCCTCAAAAGGAAAATTCAAGGTCTTCAGCATCTGTCCTATGTGGATTGTCTGAATTCACTGTCACTTTATTGTGTTTCAAACAGACTAATAAGAGGCGATCTATGCCTTGTATATAAGGCAATCTTTGACCCTGCTTTATTAGAGAATCTGCATATCTGCAAGTCAAATGGTACACAAGGTACTCTCTCTCTAAAGACTTTAACCTGGTATGTAACATTAATAGAACCTGCTGGAGGGACAGATTTGTCTCAAAAAGGTTATTACACCTTTGGAACAGACTCCCACTTCATGTCAAACAGAGCACCTCATTGTCCCTCTTCAAATGCAATCTGGACGATTAGATGGGTAGCCATAAATTCACTTCTGGGGTTCCACCTGTGTCACTCTTGGATAGGAGCAATTGGTGCTGATTGTGGAAATAAGAGTACAACTTGGCTAGGCTTGTAAGGGCCCTAAGGCCATTAGCCTAGTAACTTCTTATGATCTTATGATCTTATGAATAAAATGATTTCTTTTAGCATGCATTTTCTGTAGGGTATGAAGTCTTAGACTCAAATGTATGCCTTTACTTAGTAATTTCAGTCCTCAGTGATTTGCCATTAAACCACACATTTTATGAGGAACAGATGCAAAACTATAAGACCAAAATATGGGCATTCTGCAAAAATCTGGACAATTCAGAGGTATTGCCTGTTACCATTTAAAAAGGTATAGAGTAAAAAGGCTAACCCCTCCTCCACCCCACTCTCAGTGCATTCTCCTCAGCCTTTACTCTCACTCACTGACCTGTCCAGAGGTACCTACTGTGATGTCAAAAGTGCAAATGTAGCTCAAACAAATCTAAGCTTATATCAATTAGGTGGACCCTCTTCATCCTACACAACATGCAACTCCCATCCTCCAGATCATAATGATTAAGTACCACTAACTCTGCATTTCAGTATGTTTGACTACTGCTCTATGTTCCAGTGATTTTCTCCTTGACATCATATCAATAATGGAACAACACTGGACCAGACAACTACAGATACAAGAAAAACTGCCCCCGCATGTAGCACTTCATGCATTACCATTACTTTCAAATAACGTTGTGTAACCAGTGTGAAGTATTTGCTATCTAGATGAATGGAAATGATGTCATGAATCTTTTAAAGTATTTGTTAAACTACAAGCAAACAGTATCAACTCCTTCCTCTTCATCTCAGACATGCTAGACCATTTCTCCCTGATGTTAAACACTGAGATCCCTATGGTCTCCCACATTTCATATAAAGTGTACAGATCCCGCAACAATGAGCATAGCCAGCCTTATGTGAAATGGATTCCAAGGCAAATGACTTCATAGAGTCTCAATCTCACTGCCCACTACTACCCTCATTTGTGCAAATCCTCCAGTGCCCTCTGGTTTTCACTCGTCTTGGCCTTGCCACAATACCCAAATTACATTTTTCTTGAATTTTTGAATTTTTGCTTACATTCCAGCTTTTTGCTGCACCCTTTCTGCATATTTGAGCTATACAATATTGCACTGTAATAATTTCAGAGGAAATATATGAATTACACTGGGGTTCCGAGGTCCATTTTTCCATCGGAAGCCATTAGTTTCTAGATGATCTCAGGTGTATTTTCAAGATTGTTTCTGACCTTTGTTGGACTGAACAAAAGACTACAGAAAAAATTCAGTTTTAATATTAAACTTTGCTTTTTTCGTGCATCCCTTTTATACACCTTAACTCACCAAGACAGCGGTGTGAAGGCAACTGTGGAATAAATACCCAAATTAAGCTGCAAGTCTATAGTTTACCAGGTCAACAGAAGCCACTAGGTACTAGATGCTCTGAGGTGAATTTTAAAACTTTTTTTCTAAACATTTTAACCAATGGCCGAAACACCATGATTAGGGAAAACTAGTCATTTTTTTTTCCTTTCAAGTAAGAAATGAGTTATAACCAAGGTTTCATTTTCAAAGCCAACAAAGCAATAGATTAAAAATTAATGTTAGAGGTGAAATGTTTGCAAAAACACATTAATTATATCTGGGAATCTGCTTTCCACCCCCCCCCCCCCAAAATGAAATAAATAAAGTCACCTTCTGCATTTTCCTCTTGTGTTAGAGTGGGATGAATATGAAGGCAAAAATAGTGAAAGTGATATATTTCAAGTGTCTTCTGATATACATATATGTAGTATATCCCCCCCATTTCTTCCCTCAAAATACATCCAAAATACATACATCCAGGTAACACCCTGGTGTCACATTGGTGAAAAAGTTAAAAAAAAACAGAACACAGTGGGCCAGTGATATCAGTGCTAAACTACTAGATAACGTTGTAATATGTAAATGTATCACAGGAAACTCAGAATAGATCAATGCACAATGAAGTTTTACAGCAGCAAAAGTGCACTAAATAAATCTGCAAGTAATCTGTAAGTAATGAGAAATGAGTACCAAAGCGTGTTCTACATTAGCAAAGTTACAGAATGATTATCACAATTCAAGCATCCTGATATATGTATATATATATATATATATATATATATATATATATATATATATATATATATATATATAAAACAGAATCTCTTCAATAAGGTTAAGGACAAGAATGGAATATAACTGACTCTTATAATACCAAAAAAAAAAAAAAAACTCCACCTATCCCACTTTAAACCGAATGGCATTCTTAATACATATTTTTAGACACTTTCAGAGAAACAGATATTTCTGCAATTCATTTATTAGCAAAAAATGCTTGTTTCAAAGCTCCGATGCTGTTTGTAATAATATCGTCAGCAATTGTTGCAGTAAGCTCAGAGACAACTACAAAAATCTGTGTAAGACATGTACTACTAAAATATGCTTGCTTGCACTTACAGATTCTGATAGAATCCAAAAAATTTCTAATAAAAAAAAAATAATACAGGTGAAGGGCAATCATGAACACATAACCACAGCTAATATTTGTTAAAAATGGGTTTGGGACTTATGTGAAGAACACAAATAACAAATACACCCAAGAAAAGTGGGAGATAGAAAAGAAGATGTGAGGTATTGGTGTAGAAGGGGGACACACAAGCGAGATATTGGAATAGGAAAATCTGATGGAAAGTCAGAGTGGCATGGGCAATTTTTTTGATTGGAATAGGTCTCATTTTTTATTACAATAGATGGAAAGGTAAATCTAGGAAAAAATAGGAGAAGAACATCACAACAGGTATACCACAGAACAAATATCACAGCACAAGACAGACAAAGGTTAGAAAAAAAATAGTAAGGACAGGTAAGTTACACAGACAACACAATGCACAATACGAGCAATGGAAAGTTGTCTAACGAGGGGGGATGTATAGCAGCCATGGTGTAATGAAGAAAAACATATCTACCCATGCACTATCATGTTATGACATGTTGCAAACTGTGTTGCAGTCACAACTGAATGTGTACAACCAAAGGTAGATGTGTGTTTTAGGGTAATGAATAAGGATCATAGTACAAATTGGATAAATAAACACATATCCAAGTAGTCTATCAGCAGTGCAGGTGTTAGCCGAGCAACATCACAGATGAGCAAATGCAAATCTAACAATGCTAAATAACTCCAGTGGAGGACAAAACCAAACCAACAACCATGCATATGAAAGGTGAACATATTTTCGCACAGTGCCAAACATAACAAAATAGCTACAACATGCACAAGTAGATGTATACAACCCAAACAAACATGTAATGGAAAATATATGTAGCACACATATGCCATGTCAAAAGCAACACACAGGTATAGATGTGTATGCATGTCTGTCACTGGCCTAAATGGAATGTACATGAAATCAAGGTCAATACGCATACATGCACTGATGACATGTAAGAATATTTACAAAAAAATGTATTTATTTAACATTTGTTTACCGGGAAAGTCCAACTTGGAAAAAAGCCAATTTTCAGCAGATGCCAGGACAGAAACACTGCAGACATATGTCTTTGCAACATGGGAGGAAACAAGAGCACCCGGAGGAAACCCACATGAATGCAGGGAAGACATGAGACTCTGGACAGCAGGCACCCCAGCCAAGAATCAAGCTGGAGAATCTCTTGCTGTGAGGTGACAATGCAACTACTGCACCACCGCACCATCACATAGCTTAATAAATATAGCAGGTTGTGCACAAAGGTCTCAACAAAGTACACTGATTAACACACAAGTATAATGAGAACAAGGACATATTCTAAGCAGTAGCCAGTAAATTCTGTGTAGATGCCCCGCATCATAAAATGGCCATACACTTGTCACATGTTCACTGTGTCAGACTAATACATGGCATGGTCAGTAATTTCAAAAAAAGCAAACATATCTGTAAAATATAATAGGGAAATATGAAGATGGACGGGAGGTGGAAAACTGGGTCCATATCAGGAAATGCAGGTCAAGGCAAGTTGACACACTACAAATGCATTTGTACAGTACACAGGGTACTATAGAAGTCAAACCAAAATCCATTTAACCAAATGTAAAATGTATGTCACATGGGCAGAATGATTGCTTATGTCCACAGAGCTGACCATATATAAAACACAGTAATGTGTACTCATGTAACATCAACATGAACAGGTAAGTAAGCTAAGAATTTTAAGCACATGCACATATGCTGCCATGCAAATGTCCACAGGTGTACATTTCCCAGCCTGCTCATTATTGGCTAGAGGACATTGCTGTGAGCATCACTGCAGCACATGAGTGGTAAGTCAGTGAATGCTTACATGTCAAAGGTACAAATGTGTGTGTCAGTATATCTGTCTACATGCCCACACATGTACAGTTAGTTAACATGTACAACTGTTTGCAGAAGGTGTCAATTTATGTGAATAAGTAATGGATGTGGAAATTTAAGATACAGAAAAGACAGTGTAATGTACTGTTAAATAATATATTATCTGTAGCACTGTGTATAGATTCATGATACATTGCTATTTGATGCAGTCAGAAAAGAAGGACTGCAAATAGACATTATATATCTGTATGTGATCCCACATGGCATCAGTATTGTCAGTCCATGGCAATGGCACCACATCATAACAATTGTCATCCAATACACATGTGGAATGGCACGTCCTTCTGTTATACATACACAATATGTCAATAAACAATTACAAACCATACCACTGGGTTAGTGATGGACTATGGACAAAATATGTTGTCTGTCATTTACCCCAGTAAAGCGCATATTTACAGGCTATGTCTTAAGACACTAACTGCAGGTTAGCTGCCACAATGCATGGATAGCTGAATGGAGGAGGAACGTGTAATGTGCTAACTTGTCACGCACACATTAAAACAGAAGTAAATGTCACACAACAATAACACATAAACATGATGGCTGCATGGTATGCATGCACAAGAGTACATACACAGTCCAATCAATGAAATGGCAATCAGCATGTTGGAGCATAACACAACTGGATCACACAGACAATACTTACAGAATGGAGAGACCAGGCTGATGGGGTTGAGACACATGAATGACTCAAGAATAGCCCACTACATATCCTGATAGAATCCCCCATCATGTCTCTCATCTGTAAGTCACAACATACCCGATCTCCTCCTGATAATTGTTTCTATTTAGGTCATGCTGTCATGTCCTTTGAGCTGCAGGCATGATCCAGCTTCACCACCATCATCATCACCATCGGAGGACTCTGTGCTCATCATCTGATAGGAGAATGTCCACAGGTCCCATGCTCTGGCAAGATTAATTGCAAAACACAACAGAAAAGAAAAACAAATGTCTGTCATGTAGAACATTCTTATGAAGATCATGGCAGAACTTAATATGAAAGTGTATGCAAGGACTGACACACATCCATTATGGATAGCAGTACCTTATGTTCTTATCGTCTGGCCCTCAACATTCAGTTGTGACTGAAACACAATGTGCAGCATATGTGCATGTGCTTAAAATTCTTAGCTGTGATGCTCACAGCAATGTCCTCTAGCCAATAATGAGCAGGCTGGGAAATGTACACCTGTGGACATTTGCATGGCAGCATATGTGCATGTGCTTAAAATTCTTAGCTTACTTACCTGTTCATGTTGATGTTACATGAGTACACATTACTGTGTTTTATATATGGTCAACTCTGTGGACATAAGCAATCATTCAGAATCTGGACATCAGTATTCTTTTGTGAAAACTTGTATAGGCTTAGAGATACCCATGATGTTCTTTAGCATTGTAGAAATGCATGAATATTCAAATATAGAGATTGCAGTGTCTGCATGTAATGATTTATATGAACAGCCACCAAGTGTTATTGTTAAAATGAGGAGAAAGTGATATCACAATATTGTGGGCAATAGGCAAACCATATGACAAACATCTAAACGAGGCAGCATGATAATTGGCTGAACACACATCAATATAATGAATGCAACAGTAACAATTTTTTTATATGTTCAATCACCACAGCTTGTGACACATGAAAATGTAATATATGTTGTACAAACAGTATATGTGTACAACTCTATGTATTATTTATCTAAAATTAGTACCAATCAGTAGCCTGCAAAATGCAAACATTATAATGATGCTTGCTGATCATGAACTTCTGCAAATAAATGTCTATCTACATTCTAATCAATATACATGTTATTGTGAAAAATACAGGACTGTAAACAGGATCAGATGCATTTCATTTCATAAAACAGAAAAAGTAATCAGCATACCGTTCTCCCTTCACTGTTCCTCAGGTCTCTGCATCCACTTGATGCACAGAGCTTGATTCCTAGACTGATCTTCATTGCCTGAAAATAGAAAGCACAATGTATTTCTCAAATATCAGTAACATACATTGCACAGAACAATTTCTAAACAAGTTTTGATGAATGTTAGATAATCACCATACAAATCTTTTAGTGTTACATACAGGTTGCAACATCTTTGAACACATGGTAGAGGACAGCAAATTTAAACCTGCACTTACAATGCACATCAAAACTTTACTCCAGAAAGCTAGCTACCTAACTAATCCAGCCTAACTTAAAATGGATGCTTTGAATGCAGTAAAAATACTTGGGGCTGGATTCACGAAGGCTTGCATGGAGTCTAAGAGTAGAGTAAGACTCCATGCAGCCAACATGTCCGCTGAGCGATCCAGGAACAGCCGGTAGGGGCGTGCAACAGAGCTCTCAAAACGAGTCATACACAGACAGGGCTTGGATATGCAAATTACCTCAATTGCAGGCGAAAGCTATGCAAATTAGGTAAATTTGTGATCCAGGAAACCTGAACCTGTCTGAGTAGGAGTAGTGTTATTTGCAGAAATGTACTCAGTTGACAACTGAGTATGGTTCTGCAAATGGACGAACCAGGAACCCAAAATGTCTCAAATTTCCACGGAAAATTTATTAACAATTCTCTCTTTAAGTGCGATAATTTTACATACACTTTTCGTTGCAGCAAGTACTGCTAACTTCTTCAGAAGACAGCAAACAAGTGTTGACGATACAAGCCACTTATATAGCAGCCCACAAGGATTTTCTAAACAATCAATCAATCAGCCCATTAGGCAAATCAACTACACACAACTTTAAACAATCCATATTTAAAAGAAAACTGTGTACTAGATATTATGAACATATACTTTTTCGTTGA
This sequence comes from Protopterus annectens, assembly GCF_019279795.1. Taxonomy (NCBI): domain Eukaryota; kingdom Metazoa; phylum Chordata; order Ceratodontiformes; family Protopteridae; genus Protopterus; species Protopterus annectens. Next base: position 1,219,077,439 of record NC_056735.1, read on the forward strand.
CGTACCCAGTCACTTGTACAACAAAAAAGGTACAAAATGAACAATAAAACAACATCCAAAACAATATACTCGCAAACATTAAAAACATGTATGTGTAGAATATACAATATATAAAAAAAAAAAAATATATATATATATAAAAAATCTATGTATATTAAAAATGTATATATATAATAGAATCCCACCACTTAGTGGCTAACATATCCTAAGTCAATCCTGAACAGGAGAAATATATCCCGCTATAAACTCAATTACATTCAATAGCATCAAGAAACCAAAAACACGTTTTCAAAACATTAGTGCTACTTGGATCCAGCAAGGTTATCAACGGGGCTAAAAGAAGTTTTTGTATTAAAAGTAGTATTCTTATCCCCACATTAAATCATGTTACTCTAACTTTTATTTAAAATGGACACCAACGCTCCTATATTAAATATTCAATATTAAATATTAACTGTTAAATATTAAATATTAAGCACTAAAATATAAACCAAACCACATAAAAAATGCATAAACTATAAACTATAAAAACATCAATAAAAAACAATATATTTGTTTGTTAGTGTGTTATAAAATAATTCTAAATAACTATTTATAGAATTTATATAAATACAAACTATTTAAAATTAAACTAGTATGTTCTAAACCAAGTAAAACAATAAATGTATAATGTTAGTGTTTAGGTATGCCTACTAGGTCCATATTCAAATTTGTATATTTCACAAATTACCTCTCCAAATTCTTGAGTCTTAAAATACATTTAATAGAAGACATTTCATTAATCCCAGGGAATTGGTTTGCATTAGTTTTTAATTGCCATATGAGCTCTTTTCTCTCCAACTTTAAGGGCTCGTAACCACTCCTGGGATCCTCAGGTACTTGATCAATAGCTTTAAATTTAAAACTATGCCCTTCATTTACCTGACAGTGCCTAGTGAGGGCATTTTCCAGCTTCTCCTTGTTAATGCTATAAATGTGTTCGTAAATCCTTTCCTGTAACCTTCTATCAGTTTTACCAATATAGAAGGCTGCACACTTTACACATTTAGCCTTATAGACTAGTTGTCGACTACTACAATTAAACCTATTCCTAATTCTATAGATATTATTCCTTATTGTGAAGGTACAGCCCTCTTCAATATACTTACAGTAGTTGCACATATTGCATGTAAACATTCCAGCATTAGCTGGTGGGTTACAACCTTTGGTTTGCAAAATTTCCTTAAAATTCAGCCCTCTTTTATAGATTATCCTTGGTTTATTAGGCAATATCGCTCCCATATGACTATCTGTAGATAATAAATACCAATTCTTACATAAAATATTTTTAATATCCTGGGCATCCAAATTAAAACAAGTGATAAAACTACACGTGTACATAAGCTTAATTTCACTTGGTACTTCCGCAACCGAATGGTGCCCATCTGAATTAAGTCTCCCCAACAGAGGTACATATTTACGTCCCCATCTCTTGTTCTTGACTTCAGTGGCAATTTCCTGAATAAATTCATTAGGGTACCCTCTTTGCACAAAAATTTTTTCTAATAAGTTGCATTCTTCAATGAAGTCAATGTCCCTTGTTGTCATCCTAGCCGCCCTAACCAATTGGCCTTTAATGACCGCTTTTTTCTGGTGGGTAGGGTGGCAACTTGTAAAGTGTAGAAACATATTCGAATATGTCTCCTTCCTATAAATTGTAGACATATAACTTTTATTGTCGTAATCTTTTTTCAAATCGACATCCAAGTAATTTATAGAATCCTTACTATATTTAAATGTAAATTCAAGAAAATCGGTGCTATTATTAAAAACCGCCATTAATTGGTCAATCTCATCTTGAGAACCCTCATACAACAAGAAAATATTGTCGAGGAATCTAGTATAAAATACTAACCTATCCTTAAATTGGTCGTTCTCCAACACATTATTCCTTTCCCAAAATGCCATCACAAGATTAGCGATACTGGCTCCGCATGGGGACCCCATTGCCACCCCAATCCTCTGGTGAAAAATTTCTTTATTAAACAATATATAATTGTAAGAAAGAACTGCATCTATTAATTCACCCATTAGTTGAATTCCACTAAGAGGTGCTCCAAGGAGCCTCAGCATATCAGTAACCCATTCAATTGCTTTATCATGTGGAATGCATGAATAAAGATCTTTAACGTCCACAGTGACAAAAAATCCAGTAGCGGAAAATTGCAAATTATCAGTGGATTTAAGAAAAGACCATGAGTCCTTAGAAATCTGCTTTTCAACCTTAATATATTTTTGCAAAATTTTATCTATTACTTTTGAACAGGTATATGTCATACTATTTCTACCATCGACCAAAGGCCTCATGGGTGGATTATGTAAATCTTTGTGGACCTTTGGGATACCAAACAGTACTGGTGTTTTTACAGTTGGTTGCTGGAGAAAGTTATACATGTCCTTGTCAATTTTACCTTCTATGTATAATTCCTCATACAAAGATCTAATTCTACAGTACACCAAATTCATTTCATTCAACAATGATTTTGAATAGGTGTCACTATCCAGAATTAATGCCATTTTTTCAATATAATCACTGTTAAACATTATGGCCAACGCTCCACCCTTATCAGGCTTCATTATTCGTATAGGAGCTTGTTTCAATAAGTTTAACAATTCTCTTTCTTCTCTTGTTATATTTGTATCTATTTTTCACATCCTTTAAATTCCTCAAATCCATCTCCATAATTTTTTCAAAGAGAGTCAGTAAAGGGTGAAGGGGGGGGGGGGGGTTGTAAACACTAGAAACAAAAAAATCAGACTTCTCACTAAAATCACCTCACATCAGGAACAACAAATTAAGTTTCCTAATGAACAATTTCATGTCAATTAAAGTGTGAGCCATATTAAAGGGTGGATTTGTGTTTAATGATTCTGCAAATAGCAGAATGGAGCCGTGACAGCTCCAAAAAAAGGATGCATTTACATGAGGAAGCATGTCAATGGCCAAAAATATGGCCATTGGCAACGTTAAGTGATGCAAAATAAAAATAAAATAACTTTTTTTTTCATCCCGATCTCCGGTGTTTAAGCGTAGCACAGCACAGCGCAGAAGGCTGCACCCTAAAAACCAGAAAATCAATAATTAAGATCCACAAATGTGGATTTTATTGCTAATATGAATTTACAATGCAAGTGAATGGTAGGCTGAAGACAACATGGCCACCGAGTAGAGGTTGCTAAGGGGGGAAACTCAGTCTAAGAGATGTAACCAAGCATTAGTAGGCAATCCTATGCAAATGAGGATTAGGATAGTGAATCGCAAGTTTACATAGCAAATAAGCACAGTCAGTGGAGTGTAGGAGTAGGATAAGGGGAGTAACAGAGTAGAAGATAGGTGACATCATGAGGGGGGTATGTATGAAAGAAGTGAAGCTCATTGGAGTAGAGTGGCATGTGTCAGCTGTCATTTACACATCATTGAAAGAGGTGTGTCAACAGGTAGGCTAGGTAAAGGCAAGAAATGGAAGGTATATGCCGTGGATAACACCAACGTTTCTTGCTGAGCATGTATGCGCACGTGTGCGCGCATGTAAACCCGAGTAAGACAGTGTGTGCACGTGTAAGCGTGAGTGCACGCGTTTAAGCCGGAGTAAGCATGTATAAGGACATGTAAAGAGTTGTAAGCATGTTTGCGCTGATGTGCGCACATTTTAACAAGAATAAGCAAGTTTCAGTCCATGTAAGCATGTGTGCGCGTGTGTGAGCTGGTGTGCACGTGTTAGCGCTTGTGTGTGCGGTGCTGCCCCCCCCCCGAGGAAAGAGAAAGGAAAAAGGAAGCACAACAAATAGTAGGAAGTTACCAGGGAGTACTAGCAGAGCTAGCAGGTGAAAACAATCAGAATCAGGCAATTACACAGGCAGTACACTAGCTCAGCCCAGCCCAGCGCTTAAAACTCTGCAAACAACAGTCCATCATGTTTCTCTCAAGAGAAACTGCAACACTGCAGTAAGCTAATAGAAGTGAAAACTGAAAAAGCTTTCCAGAGATAAAGAAATGTTAGGGGCTGCCATTGCTGTTATAAGGTGACATATGCAACATGCTGAGGGTGGTGACAATGCAAATGCGGATGGACAACCCACACTGAGGAGACGGAGAAGAGTGTACAGGCCCAGGGTAACCTACCAGGGGCTACATGAGCTGGAAATAGTGGAGAGGTATAGAGTCGACACAGACCTCTTGCAGCAAATTGTTGAGCTGTGCAGGCCACGCCTCACACACAGAACCAACAGAGGGGAACCCATCCCAGTGGAAACCAAGGTATGTGTTGGCCTAAGAATATTAGCAACAGATACCTTCCAGAGACCAACTGGTGATATGATAAGGATATCACAGGCATCAGCATCCAGGGTACTGCACCAGTTCCTGGATGCCATGTCAGCACATGTTGGTGATCATGTATATTTCCCCAATTCCCGTGAGGTATTGGCCAGCAATATGCGTCTCTTCCAGCAAATAGTAGAATACCCTGAGGTAGTGGGTGCAATAGACTGCCCGCACATATGCATCAAAGCACCAGCTGGTGAGCATGATAGGGTCTACTTCAACCGCAAGGGCTTCCCCTCCATCAGCTGCTAGGTCGTGTGTGATGCCCAGGGCATAATACTGAATGTGTGTGCTGGCTGCCCTGGAAGCTATCATGATTCCCATATCTGGCTTCTGACGCAGCTCTACCAGACATTTGCCAACAGGGACATTCCACATGGTCACCTAGTGGGGGATGCTGGCTATGCACTGGAGCCGTGGCTGATGACACCCATCAGAAACGCACACACACCTGAACAGGAACGCCATAATGAGGCACACGCACAAACATGAAATGTAATCGAGCATGTGTTTGGGCTGCTCAAGTCACAGTTCCGGTGCCTGGACACATCTGGTGGAGCCTTGCAGTACTCGCCAACTACATGTACCCAAATTGTCATGGTATGTGCTATGCTACATAATATGATCCTGCGAAAACAGCTGCAGCAGGACCAGCATAGGCCTGGGCCAAACAGTCCCCCACCATTGCCAAGGCCATCAGAGGCAGAGCATGACTCGGAGGAGGAACAACCTGAATCTGCCCCAGTAGGCAGAAGGAGGCGTGCCCAGTATGCTTTGACCTTGGCAAAGAGACAACATTAGCACATACACTGGCTCAGTAGGAACTCTGGAAATGATACCTCTCTCTGACTCACACATATAGTAAAAGGGATGCCTAAGTTGACACTACCTGCTTTCAAACATGTATAGGGAGTGTAGTATGTGCATCTGACATAGGCAGCCCTGCAGCACCACCTGAGGCAATATTGCCATGTGTTAAGCAATATAAAGAAGTGCTAAACAGCATTTACCACCATGTAGTATATGTAAACAAAATCGCACACACCAACTAGCACAACTGTGGTCAATGTTAAGTAATATTGGGCAATGTCCAGCAATGTTGGTTAATACTGAACAATGTCGGACAAGCTTGGTTTAAGTAGGGCATAGCTGAACAAAAGCCAACATGCTCATATTTGCTGTACTGGCCCTTAAGCAGTCTGGTCTGCTCAGTATGAAAATATAAAGCAGTGATGGGCCTTGAACCCAGAACACTGTGCACTATAGTCATAGTACTGAACCACTAAACCATGACAGTATTGCAGTAATCAGCCTATATGAAGAAATGTTGATAAGTCTACGCAAAGTATCTCATGGAAACCCTGCAGGCACAGCATAATCCCTGTCGAGTTATGACACAAAGGTGAGTCCTGCAGTAAGAATAGAACCTGACTTTCAACACACACAGTATAAATGTTAATATTTGGGCCCAAAAAAAAAAGTTTTTAAACACACCCTCCCAAACAAAAAAGGGTTAAAAAAAAAATTTTTTGGGGGGGGCCTCCCAAAGACAGGGGGAAACCCAAATAAAATTGAAAGGGTTTTCCAAAACTTTTTTGGGCCAAAATTTTGGCCTTTTTTTAAAAAAAAAAAAAAACCCAAAAATTAAAAAAAATTTTAGAACAAAATTGGGTTTCAGGCAACAAAAAACCAACCCTTGAAAAGTCCTTTTAAACCCCAAATTAAGGAGGGGTTTGGGGATGGGAATGGAGCCTGAAAAAATGATGTTCTGTTAACCAATAAAAAGCTGTGTAAACAATTTCCCCATTTTGGTATGATAAAAAATTTTTTCCCCTTTTGTGTGGTAAGTTGAAGAATATTTCAAATGTAGCAATGTTGGTTTGAGTTGGAAACCCGGTCAATTTTTGGGATTTGAAAAACCCAAATAATTGTTTGGGAGCCTTAAATTCTGGTTTCCCGGGAGGATTGTTTTTGGGAGGTCTGGCGGAACCCCAAAGGAAAGGCATTTTGCAAAGTTATCATAAGGGCGTATGCTTGTCGGGCCTTATGAGTGTGAAATCTTAAAGTATATGGAAACCCCCAAATTTTTGGCTGTTTAAACGGGTAAAAACCTGGAAAGAAATAAACCGGGTTTCCATTTAAATTTAAAGGGTTTCTGTTACCACAAAATTGTATCCCAACGGGGAATCCTGAAAAATGGGGTAACACATTTTGTTTGAGCAAATTCCCGGAAAAACTAAAGTTTTGGAATGGGTTTGTTTTTACCAAGGCATTGGTAGAAAGGCCACCATATTTGAAAGTCCAAGGTACGGGGCAACCTTCCATAGCAACCTCCCTGGAAACAGATTCACAGGCTAAAAGGGGAAACCCCTTTAATAACAAATATGTTGAAAGAAAAATAAGTTTTCTGTAACTGGAACAAGGGTGATAAAACCTAAACAGGTTCGGGTCATACTGGCCGGGGCTACATGTTCAGAGGTTTCTAGTATCCCCCCTTGGGCCAGAAAGCCTGGGGTTTTTTCCCGCTGGAAAAAGGGGAGTTTTCTAACTTGTTTTGGAGTACCGCCCCCATTTTTTTTTTGGTATTGGCCTGCAGCAAAGGGACCCGGTTCCCGGGTAAAATTCGGGCCCACATATGTCAAATTCTGTATGGTGGGGTTGTTTGCCTGAAGGGGGGTTTTTTCACACTGACATTGTGAACTATGTGATATGTGGGTATTGTAGTGGGTAGCAGTTGTTTGTGTGTCTGCTTTGGAGGTCTCTGCTGCTTAGGCAGAGTTATTTCCCGTATTTTTTGTGTGATAATGTGGTTTGATTGTGTCCAAGGTTTATGTGAGACTATATGTGGTGTGTGTGGTTCCCCACCACCTGATAGACTGGGGCAGTCATGGGTCAGAGAGCTCAGCCTCCTTTTGTCTATATAGTTGCATCTCTCACATATATCTGAGTTTTTTGGGGAGGAGGAGGGGGTTGTCTGTACATGAGGCAGTTGTGACATTGTGTCAAAATCACAATATTCACCAGCTGGACTGGAGAGTAAAATGAAACCCCCCCTGGACATGCCAGGATATTATGATGACATACTCTGTAGCTGATCACAAAGGATCAGTAGGGTTTTAAATGTGTAAAAGAGTATAACAGGGTTACCGGGTTTTTTGGGTGTTTTGTAAAGAGTAGCCGGGAGTCCAGACTGAATCATGACACCTCCTTCAGCTATGTCAAAATAGCAATGTACACTCATATATGTCCTGAGTCGGGGCCAACTGTACCTGATGACAATGCCGACATCCTGTCAGACAGGCCCATATATACATACCCACCTCCCACTGAAAAAAGTCCCTATCATCATACCAGGAGATATCACATGTAGAAGGGGTAACAGCCCCCTCAAAGAAAAGCAGGGCAGCAATTGGATTACTTTTTTTATATGTGTCATAAAAACTACAGAACAAACAGATGCACCTGAACAGTCTGTTGAGCCTCACCCTCCAAGGTTTTGGAACCGTGAATGTTTACAGAAAATATGGCCCCCCACAAGTGTTGGTGCACAACACACCATGGGAAGTAAAATCCAGTAAGCCTATGAAGTCTGATCTGCAACCCGGAGTCCATCAGGGTTTGAAGTCATAAACAGAGCTTTTGGGAAGCTGACAAACACACAACCCTACCAACTGTGGTATGTTCAGGGCAGATCATGGTTCCCAAACATGCTAGACTGTTTGCAAGGCAGCCACCCAACATCATAACGGGCAACATGTCTCACATAGACTTTGAATAGCCCTTTATCAACATCCCAGACAAATGTAAATCCAAAAAACCAGCAATCGGGCATAAATATTGTTGACATATGAAGGAATGTAAATTTCCCAAAGATAGATCACAAAGTAAAAATTTTTGGGGCCCTGTTGCTGTTGACCCCAGCCCCACATGATTCCATTGCAAAAAACAAAGTGCACAAAATTACCATGCCCAAATCTGATGATGTCAGCATCCTACAAATATAGCAGAAGAAAAAACCACCCAGAAAGGCATATAGTTGTTAATGATCTCTAGTATCATAAATAGTTATAGGGTTTAAAAACCAATTACTGACTGTTGTGTTGTGTGTGTTTTTTGAGAGGATGCCCTTTTGGAGACGGGGAAAACACATTAAAAGAGGTACAATCCTTTTTGGGAAAGTCTGATGATGTCAGCATCCTACAAATATGCAGGAGAAAAACCACCCAGTAAGGCATATAGTGCATGTGTTAATGCATCTCTAGTATCATAACATAGTTGGGTAGGGTTTGAATCCTGCAAATGCTGACAGTGTGTGTTTGTGGTGTGATTTCCTTTGAGAAGGGGCCCTTTTTGGAGACTGGGAAAACACAAAAGAGGACTTTCCCTTTTGAAAGTCTGATGATGTCAGCATCCTAAAAATATAGCAGGAGAAACAACCACCCAGTAAGATGTGGTTTAATGTGTTCTCTAGTATCATAACATATTAGGTGGGGGTTTAATCCTGAAATTTGTGTGGGGGTTGTATGTGTGTGTTTTCCCTTTTGAAAAGAGTGCCCTTTTGGAGACTGGGAAAACACATTAAAAGAGGCATTCCTCTTTGGAAAGTCTGATGATGTCAGCATCCTACAAATATAGCAGGAGAAAAAAAAAACCCCAAAGCTATAGCGTTAATGATATCTCTAGTATCATAACATAGTTAGGTAGGGTTTGAACCCGCAAATACTGCATTTTGGGTGTGGGTGGTGTTTTCCCTTTTGAGAAGAGTGCCCTTTTGGAGACTGGGAAAACACTTAAAGAGGTACATTCCTCTTTGGAAAGTCTGATGATGTCAGCATCCTACAAATATAGCAGGAGAAAAAAAACCACCCAGTAAAGCAATGGGCCTGTTAATGCTTCTTTGTTCATAACATATTTAGGGGGTTTAATCCTGCAATTGCTGTGTGGGGGGGGTTTTGTGTGTGTTTTTTGAGAGGAGTGCCCTTTTGGAGACTGGGAAAACACATTAAAAGAGGTACATTCCTTTGGAAAGTCTGATGATGTCAGCATCCTACAAATTAGCAGGAGAAAAAAACCCAGTAAAGCATATAGTGCCATGTTAATATCTCTATATCATAACAGTTGGGTAGGGGTTTAAACCTGAAATTTGCTGTGTGTGACACTTTTGGGTCAATGCTGTGGGGTTTTGCTTTTACTATGGTATGACATATCAGGATTAAAACAGTATGTGCATTGCACACATCAGGTATCTGTGTGGAAAAAAATATATGTACATGTGACCTCAATAGTACATAGGTGTGAAGCCTGCATACTACATGAATACATTTGTTTCCTTGACAGATTGTGCCGCTGTTTCCCAGATCATAGGTCACATATTATTATGTGACAAGGCTGGCCACTGTAGTGATCTGTGGCCAAGGTCATCTGTGCCACACACCCCCATGACAGTTCCCAAGAGTAGGGGAGTGAGGGTACATGCCTGGGGTATATGTCAGACATGTTCATACACAACAATGACTGGCAATAATGGACAGTCATTATAGGTGTACAACAGCCTTGTGGATATTTCAGGCCCCTAATGTTTATGTGATACCCCGAGGACCCCCTTTGGATATGTGGATACCAAGGACAGATGACATAACACGTTTTTTACACATTGGTACCCAACATACATGTTGGGGCTACCCCCTTTTTTGGGGATATTTGTATAGTAAATGTGGATGACTATGCCATATTTGGCTTATGCTATACAGCATGTTTGGGACAACAGGTATCTGTCTGTATGATACCCTTGTGGGATATGTGTCCCATCCAGGAATGCATTGTAGGCCAATGCATGCATTTCCAGATGGATGGACATATCCCTAGTGTTTTTGCATGTACCAAGGGGGCTATATGCCAAACAGGTGTGGTCCCAGGAAGGGGTGGCAGTGAGTACCACTGGTTACTGTTATAGTATAGTACGGGAAGGATCCAACTGTTAGTGAGTTCCCCAACTGTGTGTCATTGTCGGGACATCATCTAATGATTGGTTATAGTCATGCTGTTGAGGTTGTGTATACTACCAATGCAAAACATTGACAGATATTAACAGTATCACCCACAGCATAGTGTCAACCCATGTCATACACACATGTGTACCCATGTTAGTACATATCTGTAGTAGAATGCATACTGGCCATTAAAAGATACTATGAGATGTTAACAATGTGAAACAGGGTATGTCACACCCCCATGTGTCCACTATGCCCCATGCAGACAGTGCACACCCCATGTTCACAGATGTACACCTGCTAATCTGTACTGCAAAATCACACACTACTGTCCACTCCAACACATGCTGGCAACATTTACACTTCAGCCAAGTGGCACATGGGGGACAATACATACCAGACCTAACACTGGTGTAAACAATGCTACATTGACAATCAGAGCTTTGATGCATATCCCTCCAGATATACCTACAAGGATATCATTACACTTTCCTGTTGACAACTTGCTAATATTGCTACACTGCTATAATGTCACCCTGTGCATCAGCACCATGTTAGCCTGTTCCTGCATCAATGTTACAGATGACAGGAGGTGGCACAGGGGGGGGTTTTTTTTTTTGCCAGAGCCACAAACCCCTCCAATTGACATTTGTGTGTGTGTGTGTGTGTGTGTGTGTGTGTGTGTGTGTGTGTGTGTGTGTGGGGAAAAACAGAGGGGGGTTTTTTTGTTTTTTTTTTTTGGTTTGGTTTTTTTCCCCCGCCCCCTTCCCTTTTAGGGGGGGGCCCCCCCCCCAAAAAACGCCCCCCCACTTTTCGGGGCCGGGGGGGGAAAAGGGGCACTAAGGGGGGTTTTGGGGGGCCCACCCCCCCTGGCCCCCCCGGGCATGGCCAAGGGGGGTTGGCCGCCCCGATTGCTGGGGCTGGCGCCACGGGGCCTGCGGGGTTGGGGTGCCCCTGGATTTGGGGGCATGCCCCCTCCCATGCTGGTCCTGGCCATGGAAATTTAAGGGGGTTTCCCCCTCTTAATCCTGGGGGATGGAAGGGGTCAGGGTGTGTATTTTCTGTTGGGCCCCCTGTTAGTCCCCCGGGGTCTGTTCCCCCCGGCCTGTTAAGCCGGCATCTGAGGGAAAACCGTGGGCCGCCGGGAATTAAACCCGTGGTCCCCAGAACCCCGGTCCTTGGGTCCATTCCAGGTCCCTATCTGTTAGGGGATGGGGTTTCCCTCGGTAAGCCAATTTTTTTTGTAAGGATTGGGATGAGGGAGATTGGGGGGTGTGAAAGGGGAAGGGGCCCCCGAGCCAACCCCCTGCAAACCTGCCCTTCACCCAAAAATTTTCATACTCCCCTTTTTGGCATGACCATTCCCTGTGAAGCCCCCCAAAACCCCCACCCGTAAGGGGAAGGAAAAACATTTACAACTGACAATGCCCCATGCACACAAACACCCGCACACAAACCATGCAACATGAACACATGCCCCATGAAACAAAAAAAAGAACATCCCCAATGAATACAACCCCCACAAAAACAAAACATGCACATGCACACATGAAAAACATCACACAGAAAAACACACACATCACACACAAAAAACAACACACAACACACCCCAAACAACCCCAAAATTTTTGGGGGGAAACACAAAGGGAAAAGTACCCTTTAATGCAAATATGGTTTGACCCTGTGGCACACTTTACACCCTTAACCGCAGATATCATTTCACTGCCATATATACCATCTGTTTGTCTGTCAGAGGATACACATGTTCAATACCACATATTGGTTCTCAGGCCACAAATGACTAACAGTGCCTGGCACACTCTATATATCAAACCACTATACAACAGTACCCGGCGCACTGTTTGTGACACAATGCACAACCTTGCCACAGGGGTATATATCACACTAATACACAAACAAAGATGCCATCCATTGCAATGAATGTAAAGTACAGTTACAGTAGTACCAGTAAACCACCCTAGTCGTTGATGTCATAGCCCTGCCTAACATATGTGCACAGTTGTTAATATAGGTGGCATACTGCTGTAACAGAGTATATATGTTGCTAGATATATACGTATACCCTGTAACACACATATGATTGCGGCCATGGTACAGGCATAATTACACACACATCAGACAAACATGCAACACACCACTGTATGCCAACACAGATGAGCTTTACCTGTGTACCATACAGTACTGTGTGCCACTACTTACAAACCCTTATGCCTGAGTTATGTCCTCTGTGCAGACTACAGGAAACACACAAGACAGTGTTTCCAGGCAATGTGAACACACACTATACTGTGCTGTTTAGGCCTACAGCTTCAGGTAGTACTACAGTTCATATGGGAGTTGGATTCACCAGCAGTACCACTCACTAAGCATACATGTATTGCTTTAGCCTACAATGGGACACCACCGTCGTCAACAAGGAACTATGTCACATCATATGCCATACTACTATGTCTGCCTAACAATAACATACACATATTTTGCTGGCCTCACAGCTAGGATAGACACTACCATGCCAGATACAACTTCACGCTACGCTATCACACCTTTACAGACCTTGCACACATTCAGCGTTACACTTATTCAACCTCACATAACAGGTATTGCATTGTGTACATGTGAGAGTGCATAGTGTCATAGGTAGGTGATACGCTATTGGCCCTAGGGCCTACAGCAGACTAGCCATATGCTACCCTGACCTTTGCCACACATGTACTTTGATTTCACTTGCCCCTGTCAACCAGAACCACAGAGGGGATTCCTGGGGTGTATTACCAATCTCCCAAACAATCATCAGGGGTATTTATGACAACTGCTAATGAGGAGCCTTGTTTGCTATTGCTAGATGGTCTATTCCAGAGTATGGCATATCTCTGAGATAGGAACCTATCCCTCCAGCATGTGCTGTTTAGTGCGCTGACAAGGTTTAGGGCCCTAGAGCATGTAGCCTGGAGGGATTGTGATATGTTGCCATGGTGGTTGTCACACAGCTATAGGTCTGACATACCTCTGTGTGTCTGGCAACGGTCACCTCTGTGTGGGTGGTATGCAATACAGTCTAGCTGTGGTTTTGTGAGTCAGTCTGCATAGTCTGCATAGGGCATCTGTTTGAGGCCAGTATTACCCTTTGTGAGGTATGTTTGTGGTCTTTCCACTTGCTGTAGTTGTCATGTGAGGTACATACCACATGGGGCATTGTGATGAGTAGAGGGGAACACTGACCTATATTTCCCTAGATGACACACCTGTTGTCATGACACATACCACATAGACAGATTACAAGTCTAGTGTGGCACTGTCTTTATCAAAGGGGAGGCTACTGTCTACCTGTGTCCCATGTTCCCTTATCACACCTTCAGTGTTAGGCAGATTTCTGCCTATGTGGTAGTTAATGGGTACAGTGTTTTGGAAAGGAGGAATGGCACTGCAGTATCAACACTTGTCTACAGTCCATGCCTTGGTCACCACACACCTGTTGCAGTACATATGACCCCATGTCTCTCTCTCTCTCTCTCTCTCTATATATATATATATATATATATATATATATATATATATATATATATATATATATATATATGTGTGTGTGTATATATATATATATATATATATATTTTTTTATATATATATATATATATATATATATATATATATACATATATACTATATATATATATATATATATATATATATATATATATATATTTATATACACATACATGTACACATCCATTCTGTACATGTAGATGTACATATAGGCACATGTACAGTCCAGCTTTCATGGTGGGGATATCACTTATGTGACAGTTGTGGGATGTACAGTTATGTGATTATATTGCACAGTGTTGTGCAGAATGCATTTTGGTGTCCTCAGCCCATGTAGCTTTAGCAGGCCTCACTGGCTGTAACACAGCAGATCTGACAAATCAGTCCCACAGCGTTTAATCACCACATGACATATATCAGCACTGCATGCTGTTTTCTATGCCTCACACTACGACCTACATAGATATATGCGCATAACAACCTTCAACGACATATATGTTTCCACCCTTCACTAACAGTTGCAGTATGTCCCTTGCCCTATGCACATGTGCAGATACAGATAGATATGTACTGCTGTCACATATGGATGATTTGCAGTGTACAGAGTACTCTTCAGGAACATCTACTATATGCCGGCACATACATATGAGTTACATACCTTACCTTTGTTTTCCCTGCTCCGTCTGTTGTTACTGTTTTATTTTTTTTTTTGTTTGTTTTTTTTTTTGGTTGTTTGTTTTGGGTTTTCTCTGTCTGTTTCTGTCTCTGTTTCTGTCTCTTTTGTCTGTGCCTCCGTCTGTGTGTCTGTCTCTCTCTCGCTCTCTATCTCCCTGTTCCTGCAATGATATTATTGCATGTGTGGACAGCAGGTACAGCCTGCTTTTTTAGGTATCTGCACATGTGCATGTGACAGCCTCTGCACAAGTTGCTGCCAACCATTCAGTAATTGCATGCAGCCTGCTGTGTGGTGATTGCAGTACTCACTGTGATTGTAGCCCACTGCTATAAAATGCTAGGTTAGGCAGGCATAGCCCTTTCAGCTTTCCAAGGTGAGGCCCATGCTTGTTTGCTCTGGACACCATTGTGTCAGTCAGAAGATTGGTATATGTCTCTTATCTGAAGCTAGGGTTGTAGCCAGTGATATGCATCTTGTACTCAAACCTGAATGTTTCTGCTTCCAGTACACACCTCTCAGTGTAGACATGTACTCACCCCTCCAAATGCTAACACAGGATACATGGGAGTATGTACTTTCTTTCTGAATTAGACAATTAACTGCCATACAAATGTGGCTACTTCAATGTATTCCTGTGGCACATGCACTGTTTGTGAACTGCTATAATGTAATTATTAAGTTACTCACTTCTGAACAGTTTGTGGTTTGTTTGTGTTGACATTAGCACAGGCTGCTCAGCACAACTAGACATATTTCAGTACTGAGTATGCCTACCTACACCCTTGTTTTTGCCTGAATACACAGGTATGTCGTACCTTTGGGTAGGGGTGCAGAACTGCAAAGAGCATTTTTTATTATCGTGTGAGGTTTATCTTGCTGAACATACAGGGTTGCTATGTACATGTTAGTCTATCAAGGCAAGTAGTCTGTCTGGGTAGCTCCCACCTGTGAAGATATCCAGATGGTAGCTAGAATTTAGCCTATTATTCTTTGTCTGTGCACCACACCAGTCTTTTCAGCACTGGCACAATAGCATTGTCACAGTTGGTTGCTAGCAGTACATGGCTACATCCTGTGATATTTCTGTGTTGTACTCCTACATAAGGGCATGTTTGTGGATCTCCTTCCAAAGCTATTTGCAGAGTGTGTAACAGCAGGAATGCTGATATGCCTGTGTGTTTATGCCTCTGTCAGGCCTCAGATACTCTCAGGTATATATTTGAACAGCCTCAGTGAAAGGTACATATAAGTGAGATACACCTGCGATATATTACAGACATATTGCAGTTGAGACTTTCTTGGGAATCAGAGCATATGTATTACTACACCTTTTCTGACATGCAAGCAGTGTCTACTCTCACCTGTTGACATTATTCATTAATTGTGATTCCCAACTTTCTGCCTAATGTTGTTACTTTTCAGAGTAATTCAGAAGGGCACAGCTAACATTTCTTTACAAATCAGGGACGTCCCTGTAAAGCAGTCACAGCTGGGGAGACTGGCCTCAGCCCTATTCAACTTTGCCAGTGTTTATCCTGGTCTGATACTGTGTGGTGTTTGTAAGGTGCTACTGTAACATTATTCCCTGCTTGAATCGCTGGTTCTCTTTTCACAGTCATGTCATGTAATTCCACAACAACTGCTGTTAAAGCCCCACAGAACAGGATTTGTGTTATGCCATTCCTAATTTCCATTTACATTCCCTCATTGTAATGCATGATATATTTATTTCAGCATCAAGTCATTTATAAATCTGCTGTGGCTTGGTGGTAATTCATGCAGTCTGTTGTGTCAATGGTCTGGGGTTCGAGACTGGCAGAGGGTTTTTCTTTTGCTGCTGAGAAGAACAAGGGTGCTGACATAGAGTGACTAAGGCACTTTTAAGCAGTTGTAAGCAGGTTTGAGTGGGTTTGCGTGATGCTTAGCAATACTAAGCTAAGCGTACACATGTGCACACTCGCTTAAACCCGCTTGCTGCTGCTTAAAAGTGTTTACTCCTGCTAACCCCCGCGCTAATTTCTTTTAAAGAAAAGAAAATGGGGAGATAGGAAAGTGGTGAAAAAGGGGACACAAAGAGGGACAGACAGTAGGTAAACAAGCTCAGGATGTGCAGGATGGGTGTAGGGAAGGTCCATAACTGCCTATTTCTTTACCAGCAACAGCTGTGCATATGCAATACATTTGGAGTGATATTTGAAACCTTCCACCCCCGTGAGAGGAGTGAGAACAACAAAGTATGTTGTACTGCCAATTATAATTATCAGTTTACATGTCCAGCGGACATGTGTGCAAATGGGCAGCTATGTATGGGACATAATTTTTTTGTGGGTACAGATTGCCCTTTTTTTTTCAGGTGAGAGTAGAAAGTGAAGTAGAGGAAGTAGGTATGTTTGGGGAGGTAGGTTTGGAAGGTTAACAGACAAGACAAACAAGACGCATACAGGGGCGGTGTATGACACATGGGGTGGGTGAACACAATTGACAGGGATGGATGTTTGGAAATCGCAGGCCCATGAGCCCACAGATGGTAACAGTGGAACTGAGATCCCCACCCATTGGCAGTCACCAATGCACCTTCACAGCCCCAAGGGTGGCTGTGCTGGGGGCTGTGTAGGATGGGCAGGCTCACCCATGAGATGCGCTACTCTCACCTCAAGCTGGCGTAGGGGGTCAGTGACTGAATGCTAGATCTCCCTAAGCACCACAGCCCGGACCCTTCAAAGAGTGACAGGTGGCCCTTCTCCGCCCACGCTTGCATGGGGGGACGAGCCCCATCCCCTGCAGTGCTTCCACCCGAAGGTGACACAGGACCAATGGAGGAGGGGATCCCGGGCTGGGCACCAGGCCTGCTGGTGCCAGGTGCATTCACCAGCTGAGGAGGGACAGGTGGGTCCACTGGGACTGGCCTTCCTATACGTTCTGTGATTAGGTGTGTTTAATTTCAACATAAACAACAGCAATCCAGATTAGTTGTAACAGCATGCAGTAATATTCCCATTAACCCAACACACCAAGGTTCCAACAGTTGAACAGCAAGCATAACACATGCATAGATTGAATGACAGTGGATATTCCAACAGCATGCAGGGATGATTGATAGCAACAGGCCACCATGACTGTGGTGTTTGAACAGGGCACATGCATCAAAGTGAATTCAAATATTTATAGAACAATAGGACATATGTCCCAACAAATATTTGAGATTAACTATAAAACAAAAAGTATATAACAAGAGCAACGCAATGAAGGGCATATAAACTGAATCAAAACAAAGTCAATTATTCCCAAGCATGATAATCCACAAGATGATGTTAAAAAAGTTTTAATTCAGTGCACAGAGGTTAGCGCTTTCGCGGTTAGCTTCATCAGACCAAAACCAAACAGTACAATTCAGTTTAAAATAGCCTAAAAGGCGGGAAAGTTGATCTAATGCTTAAAGCAATATCACATCACTAATAAAAAACGACATATGAAAATGACATAAAAAATAATAACAGATAAAACACCAATCAAGCTCATATTGTTGACAATCCTGCAACACACATTAAGAACTATATAATAAAATACTTAGTATAAAAGCATATAAAACATAACAAATCAAGTCAATAAAACATATAAATCTATTAGCATGACACTTGTCGACTCAGTGCACATATAGGTAGTCTGAAATGTTCAACAGAACATGTATGTGTCGCATATACATCATACTGACTACATAACGTGCTGTAAACTGATACCGACATGTATCTATAAAGTATACGACTACACAGCCAACTACTACTAAAAACAAAACAGAGATGTGGATGGAAAAACAACTATTCCATCAATTAGAGGGTGATGGAATAGTTGTTTTTCCATCCACATCTCTGGGCTTGTTTTGTTTTTAGTTCTCAGTTTAGGTAGGTAGTTGGCTGTGTAGTCGTATACTTTATAGATACATGTCGGTATCAGTTTACAGCACGTTATGTAGTCAGTATGATGTATATGTGACACATAAATGTTCTGTTGAACATTTCAGACTACCTATATGTGCACTGAGTCGACAAGTGTCATGCTAATAGATTTATATGTTTTATTGACTTGATTTGTTATGTTTTATATGCTTTTATACTAAGTATTTTATTATATAGTTCTTAATGTGTGTTGCAGGATTGTCAACAATATGAGCTTGATTGGTGTTTTATATGTTATTATTTTTTATGTCATTTTCATATGTCGTTTTTTATTAGTGATGTGATATTGCTTTAAGCATTAGATCAACTTTCCCGCCTTTTAGGCTATTTAAACTGAATTGTACTGTTTGGTTTTGGTCTGATGAAGCTAACCACGAAAGCTCTAACCTCTGTGCACTGAATTAAAACTTTTTTAACATCATCTTGTGGATTATCGTGCTTGGGAATAATTGACTTTGTTTTGATTCAGTTTATATGCCCTTCATTGTGTTGCTCTTGTTATATACTTTTTGTTTTATAGTTATTCTCATTTGCTGTGTTTCAAGAGCATTAACTCCGCTTGGATCTACTTTTTTATCTGTTTCGCAAATATTTGAGATTACACATACCCATTGAGGTGTGGAATTGCATGGTTTATGCACATGCAGTAGGGTGTAGAAAGAAACCTCAATTAACATCTTATAAGTAGTTTTGGTCTACACTACATTCTTAGTGGCTGCAAGTGTATATCCCCTACATGCATTATTACACTTGCCAACATGCATTAGGTTGTGTAATGGGTTTGGCTAGTTCAATATATACCTGACCTATATCTGACATACTAACTGTCCAAGATGCAGATGTTACTGCTACAAATTTCTTGATTTCATTTATATTTCTTTATCTACATATCTGGATGTTTTCACATGACATTTTCACTTCAATTTGTACAGAACCCTGCATTTCTTGAAGCATACTCACATTTCTGGGGAACAAATTAACATGCTACTCATGTGCCAGATTTACTTATGTATGCCAGCCAGTAACTGACTGTTGAGGACTGTATATATGCTTCACAGCTACTAGCACTTCCATCACCCACTTTAGATGGGACTGCACAACTCTGGGTTGCCAGCACTTATTAAAACAGTACTATTTGTATAATGCAAGGGTACAACAACATTTCAAAGTAAGTGACACAGACACACTCCAGGTTTTATACCTTTATTAATTACATTACACACTTTTCCACAGGCTCGCTCCTTTATTTGACATAATAGTGCATATGGAAGACATATTCAAGACATATTATACCTTTATTAATAGGTTAGAACACTCTTTTTCAGGCTTGCTCACTTATTTTATATGACAGTACCTGCAGAGATATTATTCTGGACATATTTTACCTTTCTTAGTGGATTACTACACTCTTTTTCTGGCTCTCTGATTTTTTATATGACAGTACATGCAGAGGACTTATTCAGGGCATTTTATGGCTGTATTATTGGACTACAACACTTTCTTTCATGCTCTCTCCCCTATTATATATAACAATACATGCAGAATAATCACTAACCTGCCTGGTGGTGCAGCCTTAGCAGCCTATCTGCATAGGCTTGCTGATTCACAGCACGGTCACCTGCAGCTGTGAAGTAAATGAAGGGATATTGAGACATACCTATCCATTATACAGAATCAATTATCAATTCTTACATACTGCATTCCATGGCTACCTACTCAGTTGTGGGGCATCTTGCATCCCATGGGCCTCCTTTGTCCATTGGTTCAGGCGATCCTGCTTCCATCTCTTCAGGTCTGCATGGTGGTGACGGACCTGCTCACCAGTCTGAGGAACGCCTGTGACACTGGTGAAGTCATGAGCTAACTAGTTCCAAGCCTCTGCCTTGTACTCCATCCCTTGGAACTGGCTCTGCAGGAGTCTTGACTCATGACAGTGGACAAGGAGCCAAACCATGTATTTTGACTCCTTGATGCCCCAACGTTCTGCTCGGAAGCATGTACCCTCTCCAGCACCAGCCATTCTAACTGCAGATGTGAGCTACAATCAGTTTTGGCGAGTATACCCACCTATGGGGCTTAAATATGCCGCATTTCCCACACTTTTTTGTGATTGGCCATTTTTGAAAATTCTCGGCTGACTGCAGACCTTCTTAGTAATGGTTAATCTACCATTTCTAAGTATATGTAAGTTAACAGTGGCTGTTTCTCCTAAGCTGTCATGGCTTAGTGGTTCAGTACTTTGATTATGGTGCACAGAGTCCTGGGTTCGAACCTTGTCATTCATTTTATTTTAATACTGTCCAGACAGGCTAGGGGGTGTGGCTTTGTTTAAGCAACTTTGCTCTATGTTGCTCCACGTTGCCCTACAGTGCCCTGGTTGGCGGGGTGCGCACCTCCGCGCAAACAGATTGCACTGCTTAAAGTGCTAGTTAGCTATGGGCACCTCTATTGCACTGGTTAAAGTGCTATTTAGCTATGGGCATCTCTATTGCACTGGGTACAGTGCTATTTAACTATGGGCAGCTCTATTGTGCTGGGTAAAGCGCTGCTTAACTGTGGGCAATTATATATCAGGATCCTTTAAACATATATATTTTGTTCACTGATACATAGGCCATTTCACTGCTTTTTACTAATATTTTAATCATATTTGTCAGGTATTATTTCATATACTGATTTAAAACATAAATAAGAAGGGGAGTGGTGGGACTCGAACTGTGAATGTCTCCTCTTTGTGCAAACACTTTACCATTATGCTATTGCTATTTGGTGTGATTTGCATAAACATTCTTTCTTATGCTCTTCCATGTCGGAATTGCTAACTGCAGCTAAACAATGGGCACACCCGTGCACACACGCGCAAATACGGGCAGCTATTTCGGGAATATAAAAGAAAATTTAAATTAATGTTTTACTTTTTATAACTGTGATGGGGATTTACAATGTCAGGGAGTGTGGTGTTGGGTGCAAGGACATTTGAGCGGACTCGCTCTTGTGTGTTTTCATTTTACTTTTCGAACCCTTGCAGGGGCGTGGACATTTAGACTGCTCGTCAGTCCGGCACGCCACCTGCTTTCCTACACAGTCCGTGTTAGACTTACGGTTGAGTCATCGTGCCCTCATGACTATTCATGGCACGCTGACTTCATACCGTTCAACTGCAGCCTCCGTGTATGACTTATTTAGTCTTACATGGAGGATTCGTGAATCCGGGGTTGCCATTATGACATCACCTGGATGGGGAATGGTCTACTAATATGAATCCTGGCTTAAGATTTGAAAGTATGACCATTTGCTGGTCATGTAAGCAAAAACTTTAAAAACATCATTTGTGTTAGCACTGTGTTCAGAAACACTAACAGTAATAGAAATCATTAATTCCACAGACAATGAAATAAGTAAGGTATGTGAGAGGATCATGATATGATATTCGTTGGCAAAGTGCACATCACTAAGCAAATACATACATCTTCCCTGTTCTGCATTTCAGCTGTAAATCTGTCCATCCCACTCCATCAAAAATGAGGATGATGGTGTTCTTGGATTTAATGTAATATTTAATGATAAACAAAACTTAATAACACTTTTACAAAATATATAACATTAACAAAAGCATTGAACAGACATATAACAGTCAGTAGTAAGCTTTACTGACCTGCTATTAAAAAGCTGATGTTAAAGAATTATTATGGTTACGAATATGTTCAGTATAATTTGACAAATAAGTTATTCACAGCCATGGTCAAAATGTGATAATATCAATAAGTGGAATATGCTTGTCTAAAGAAATGCTATGGATGAATTAAACCAACATAACAATTTTAAATATGTTTCTCCTACGTGGACTGGAACCTGCAGCACACCAATATGTAGGCATACTGGTTTATTTTATTACAACCCAAGCTAACAGTCAGCACACGTTCTCGTTATAGGTTCATAGGTTTATACTAGGCTATCTGCCCCAAGGCATTTATAAGCCTAGCCCGAATTTTTGTGGCTTACGCCACCCCTTATATGAAAAAATACTGTACCCATTAGTTTGTTGTGCCTCTGTCCAGCAGTGACACAGAGATGATTCCCGGGGTAAACCTACGATCTCCCATCCACAGGTCAAGATTTCTCTTGAACAGAGCCAGCGAGGTGCTCTGCCTCACATGGACCGGGACTCTATTCCACAGCATAGGGAGTCTCTGAGTGATAAATCTATCCCTCCAGCACGTCCTATTTATATCTGTGCTAAGGTTTAAGTCACTTGCTCTAGTGGTTTTGGTGGATTTGGATTTTTTGAGGTGGAGCATGTCCATTAATTCCGGGTTGGACATGGCCTTGTATGTCAGGCACATGTCACCTCTGAGCAGACGGTATGCGACTGAATAGAGCTGGAGTTTCTTCAATCTGGCAGCATATGACAGATTTTGGAGTCCCTTTATCCTTTTGGTGAGAAACTTTTGGGTTCTCTCCAATTGCTGCAGATGTCGGGCGAGATACATCCCGAATGGGGCATTGTACTCGATCATTGGTCTGATAAGTGAAGAGTACAGGGGAACAATGACCTCACTAGATCTGGATGTGAATCCCTTCATGATCAGGTGGGCAATGTAGAAGGTCTTTCTAACCACTTTAGCAACGTGAGTGTCAAAAGAAAGGCCACTGTCAACCTGGGTCCCCAGGTCCCTGATAACCTCTTCAGTGCTTAGTGGATTGCCACCTATATGGTAGCTTGGGGTTACCTTGTTTTTCCCGAAGGGTATGACTATATATTTTTTGGCATTTAACTTCAGGCCATGGCTCTGGCACCAGCTATCTGTTTCCATGAGTCCCTTCTGAAGGATATCCGTGTCCGATGCACTTTCCACTATGGCGCCCAGTTTGCAGTCGTCTGCAAACTTTGTCAGCCAAAGACCTCCCATGTTGGCCTGTACTTCTGAGAAGTAGATGCCGAACAATAGGGGGCCAAGGACCGAGCCCTGTGGGACACCACTTGTGACCGGCTTGGAGTCTGACATAGTGCCAGCAACTCTAACCCTGTGGGTTCTGTCCTTAAGCCAGTTTGCAACCCATCTTGTGACATATGGGTTTACATTTAAGCTGGTAAGTTTTTACAATACCAGTGGGGTATTGTGTGAAAGCCTTTGCAAGGTCAAGGTAGGCTGTATGGACTGCCTTTCCCTCATCAATGGCCTTGGTGACTGTTTCAAAGAAGTCGAACAAGTTCAAAAGGCATGATCTTCCCTTGACGAAGCCAAACTGGGTCGGGTCCAATGTCTGCAAGTCCCCTATATCTTTGTTTATGAGCTCCATTATGATCCTCTCCATAGCTTTGCAGACTAGACTTGTTAAGCTTATGGGGCGGTAATTACCAGGGTCCGTAGAGGCACCACCTTTGTGGAGTGGTATCACAGTTGCCGTACGCCACTCCTTGGGCACGTATCCTGTGGTAAGGCTGAGATTAAATAGCTGCCTTATGTGCGGGTTTAATTCCTCATTTAGCTCATGTAGCACACAGCCTGGGACACCATCCGGTCCCATTGATGCTGTGTTTTAGCTTTAGAGAGCAGCTTTCACCTGCATTTGAGATGTCTGGGAGGCTACACTCCGCTGGGATAGTTATCTCTCCTTTAGGGGAGGGGGCTGAAGTTTGCACTGAACCTGTCTGCCAGTATGTTGGCAATGTCTGTGGGTTCAGTGATTTTGTATCATTTTGGACTAATTCTGAGCATATCTGGGAGTTTCCACCCAGGTTCCTAACATAGCTGAAAAAGGCCTTATGATTGTCCTTTGAATCCATGGCAATTTTCTCTCAAAATTGGCTTTAGTTGATTTTATGAGTGCTCGTATTTTTTTACTAATAATGATCAGGGGTGACTTCCCTTTTATGGATTTTGTTCTATCATGTAATAGCTTTCTCCTCTTATTGTAAAGTTTGTTAATGGCTGGGGTCCACCAGACTGGACGTTTGCCCTTTGTGGAAAGAGTCTTGGTTTTATTTGGGATTGCCTTATCCATGCAGTCCTGGAGGTGTTCATAGAAGGCATTTGTAAGGGCTTCCGCAGCTTGGGTTGTGGTTTCCACTGTCTCAGGGGCCTTGAAGTATACCACACCAGTCTTGAGTAGTGTGAAGTTTGCTTTAGAGAAGTTCTTCACTGTGGTCTTTTTTGTTTGTTGTGGGAGCGGGATGTGGATTTCCAGTGAGATTAGTTTATGATCAGATCTCACCAATGAGGGATATACTTCCGGTGTGGAGCATTTTGTCCCCATGTTTGTAATAATGAGATCTAGTATATTTTCTCCTCTCATGGGAACAGTGACTAGCTGTTCCATGGCATTTGAATTTATGAACTCCAGGAACCGTTGGGCTAGAAAGTTAGGGCTTGAGTAATGTTCCCAGTCTATATTTGGGTAGTTGAAGTCACCCAATATGATGGTGTTTGGAGATACATTTATACCCTCCAGTGTCTTCAGGAAGGCTGTGTGGTGTTCCTGAGTTTGAGAGGGTGACCTGTAGCATGCTACAATTTGTAGAGCAGTTTTGCCTATGGTTAGTTGCACCTGGATGGTTTCTGAAGCTGTGCGTTGCCACCAACCTGGAGGTGTGGGTATCCTTTATGAATATGGATACATCCCCTCCTTTGTGGTGTGGTCCGGGTTTTGGGGCCGGAATGCATGATATGAGGTAAAACCTAATAGTGCCGGGGTGCTCTCAGGAGCCTTGAACCAGGTTTCAGTTACAGCACAGACATCGATGTTCTCCATACTGAGAAGGGCCTCGAGTGCGTGCATTTTGAGATTTAGACTTCTGGCATTGAGCAGCATTACCCTCAGTTTCTTCCCATTTTGTTTTCTAGGGTGGTAGGTTTAGAATTTGAGCCTTGCCTAAAAAGGCACTATAGGGTGGCAAGAGCCTTAGCCAATATCCGGAATCCCAGGGGTGACAGGTGCAAGCCGTCCCTTGTGAGGCAGCGTGGCTTGTCAAGCATGTCATCCCAGGCAGACAGACACTGGATCCCCTTTGAATGACACCAGACATTAAGCCAATTGTTAAAGCTGATCATCTTGTCTCTATATTGTGGCATCATTCTTGGTGAAGGAAGGATACTGCTCAGGGTTAGGGTCATACCTGCCTGGGCTACATAATCAGAGAGCTCCTCTATGTCTCTTTTCATGTAGTCCAGGGAGGTGCGTCTCAGGTCGTTCACACCAGCATGGACAATGACTGTGTCATATTTGTACTTGCCGTGGAGTGACCCGAGTGCTTGTGTTATGTGGCAGATTCTAGTGCCCGATAGGCAGCTTACTGTGACCCTCTCCTTGTTCAGCCTGGTGAGTGGGACGTCAGTGTGTCTGACTATGGAGTCACCTATGACAAGTATGTTTGGTGTTGTATTTGGCTTTAAGGGCTGTGACTGTTTTGCACACTGCTTTTGTGGTTTATGTGTTGCTTGTGGGGTGTCTTGAGGTAGCAGTTGTTTGGGTGTCTGCTTTGGAGGCCTCTGCTGTTTAGGTAAATTTTACTCAGAGCCTCCGAGTATGTCTTTGTGTGTTTATGTGTTTGATTCAGTGGTGTGGTAGCATTATGTGAGGCTGGTTTTGTGGTGTGTGTAGTTGCCTTCTCCTCCTGTCTGGTCTTGCCAGTCCTGAGTTGAGAGAGCTCAGCCTCCAATTTGGCTAAATAGCTGCATCTCTCAAGTATTTGTGTTATGTGGGAGGAGGATAGGGTTGTCTGTGTACATGAGGCAGTTATAACATTGCCTCAAGATTCCCAGATTCACCAGCTGGACCGGAGAGGAGATTGACAACTGACCTTTGGACATGCTAGAATAATATTGGGAATTCCTTAATAATTGAAAACAAGGGCCAGTGGGGAGTGAGGGTGTAGTGCTTTTAATTTTAGTGCTGACTTATATAATTGCTTTAGTGAGCAAGTGCCAGGTAACTTGAGTGCAATGTGTTACAAGTAACTAAATGCAAAAACGACAAACAGTAACTTTCTTTCAAGTGAAACAAGGAAATAAGTGCAGTAAGCAATGCAAATATCACTAGTGATCCACAGAAGCTGAGAAGCGTATTAGGTGGAATTAGCTTCCAGGGAAATAACAAGCAAACAAACAACAAGCATATAAACAAAGCTAGATTCAGCAGGCCTGGATCTAGTCTATGCTAGAGCAAACAAGGTGTACCAATTTCAGTAAGATACAGTTCAAATATTCAGGCACTATAAACCTTTAACCAGAAATTCCCAGCAGGCAGGTAAAGGTTTATTAAACCTGGTGTTAAAAAAAAACTGGTTTATTAAACCTGGTGTTAAAAAAAACTGATGTTAGCATAGCATTACAAACTACTGGCATATTTGTAGAAGAACGATGACTAACTCATTTATGAGTAACCATGCGCAAGATAAGCATTAATATCAATTATTGTAATATGCTTCTCTAAAGAAATGCTATGGGTGAAGTAAACCATGATAACAATTTCAGATATGTTTCTCCTATGTGGATTAGAACCAACAGTACTCCAAAATGTAGACATCATGAACAGTTTCCTCACAGGCCAAGCTATTAGGCAGGAGGGGTTTCACTTTAACAAACAGGTACTTAATTGAATTCCTGCGGAGATGAGATGAATATGGAAACTGCAAACAATTATTGCAGATTTTACTGTAAAGAAATAACAGCTATCAACATATAACTGATAGCATATGAGTAAGCATTCAGCCAGGCATTCCTTTTTGGCTTAAATACATGTAACTGTTTTCTTTATCAGGAGCAATGAATTTAAGAAGTTTTATATGAGTTTTTATTCGAATGTATAGTGGTGCAGTAGGCATTGAATGTATAATGGTGTAGTACAGGCAAAACTGTGGTGCCATAATGGAAAACTACGAAGTGTGCAGTCATCCACGGCCTAGGCACTATAAGCGTTAGTGATGTATGCGGGCAGTTGCTGTGTGAAATGATGTCGCTATATGTTTTAAAACATATGTGCATCTACAAAATTCATAATTATGTATATTATAAACATTATTACATAAATTAATAGCATAGGAGTAGAACCCACACTTTTAAAGACAGTAGTTACCACACACTTAATTATCTCCATGCTCAAATTGTCACAAGATCTACTTTATGATTATAAAAAAACTATCTGATATATATGGGACAGAGATATATCTCTAAATTCCATAGGAATTATCCAATATACATAGGATAGAGAAACTTACTGTAGGAAATCATGGGCTGCCTAGAAACCTCAGAGATCCTCATTTGAAGCTTCTCCATGTCCATCCGATGCTGGTCATCATGGTGGTGGTGAACCTACACTTCAGTGCAGTAGATCCCTGTCCATCTTCAGTGCTCCCTCACAATCCACTTCCATATATCTATCATGGTGAAGTTCAGTGGTCTGGCTCTCATGCGATGCTCCACTCCAGCGTACACGGTCAACATCTGGGTGGTCTCCTCCTCGATCCAGTTGGATGCACGGACACATTTCAGTCTTATTTTATTTATTTATTTATTGAAGTTTGATGACCGGTGAAGTCTAAAAAGAGCCCATTTTCAGTTGAGGCCTGTGGAGAAAAGCTCCAGTAACAATGACAATCATATTAGCATATACATATGCAAAGCAAAGAAGTCATACAGCTTTATGCAGCATTCTACAGTAAAAGATTTCTACATTCTACAATAATAATAAAATCTAGCAACTGTACAATCTAAGAGTCATCAGCAGTGAATTACAACTGAAATTTTACATTCCCCAATAATAGTCTAATGGGCATTAACAGTGAATTACATTTGAGGATGAGAAATTGTTGGAAATCAACTATTAACAAAATCTGGAGGTTAAGGAGGAGTAGAAGGGCAAATGATGTGAGTGCAGAGATGATACACAGAGTTAGAAGATGGGTTTTGATATAGGAGGGTCCTATGTGGGAAGGAGCAAGGAGATTCCCAGTTTTAAGATAGGTGGGAATGGAGGAGGGATTTAATGTTCGAGTGGTTATGAGTATTTCTAAGGGAAGGAGGGAGGAAGAGAGTTCCATAGTTTAGCTAAGGAGCAGGATAGCAGAGAGCGTCCAGGTGGCCGTAAAGGTTTGTAGATTTTGAACAGGTTCTGATTTTCTGACCTAAGTGAGTGATTTGGAATATAGGGGGTTAAGAAGGTGGAGAAAGAGGGACAGGAGGATGGGTTAAATATGAGCTTATGGGCAGTGGTGAGTTTAAGGAGGTTTAGATAGTTGGGAAGCTTGAGCCATTGCAGTGAGTAGAGGGAGCTGCAGTGATGGAATGAGTTCCTAGAGTTGGAGGTGAGGGTCTTTCTGGTGGAGGGGTTGAGATAACTGTTATGCCTATACAGGAATCCTAATTTTTGGTGGTTTTCTTATGTTAATTTGGATATAAATATCGAATTTTAGGTGTTTGTCAATAAGGACGCCAAGCAGTTTGGTGTGAGAGATAATTTCAATGGGGTTGTTACTCTGGCTTATGATCTTCAAGGAGTTTTTATCAATGGGGGGATGTTTAGATGGAGAAAAAAATCATTAATTTGGTTTTATTGGCATTAAAGGCTAGGTGATTGTTTTGGATCTAGGTTTCAGTATTTAAGAAAGCTGACTGAGTTATCTGCAGAAGGTCGGAAGGGGTGTCAGCTGAGCAGATAATTATTGAATCATCTGCATACTGGATTAGTGCAGAATTGGAGATGGAGTGGTGAAAGTTGTTGATGAATATATTGAAAAGTAAAGGGCCAAGGACAGAACCTTGGGGTCCCCCAGTAGGGGTGTATAGAAAGGAAGAGGTGGACTGCTTCCATTTAACAGTTTGTTGTCTTTTGGAGAGGTAGCTGGTAAACCAAGCTATGGTGGAAGGGGAGAGACTGAGGGAGGACAGTTGTGATAGGAGTATAGGGTGGGAGAAAGTACTGAAGGCTTTGGAAAGGTCTAGGAAGAGGGTTGATATAATTTTACCAGAGTCACAAGCATGGTTAATGGACTCGAGGAAGGAGAGGAGTGCAGTGATGGTACTGTGGCCAGGATGGAATCCATGTTGTGTGGGGGTTAGGAGATTGTTTTGTGTTAGATAAGGCATCAGTTGTGAGTGAATACGTTTTTCCAGGACTTTTGAGAGTGGGATAAATATGGCAATAGGATGGAAATTAATGGTGACAGTGTTTTTGCCACCTTTATGGAGTGGGATAATGAATGCTTGTCTCCAAAGTGAGGGAACATAAGATTCTTGGATGGACCTATTTATTATGATGGAGATAGGGAAGGCTATGCTGTTAGTAAATAGTTTGAAGAAGGATGCAGGTAAATTATTTGGTTCGTTGGAGCATGGTTTCAGTCGGAGGAGTTTTTTTTTATTATGTGTGTGGGCACAGGGTTGAGGCTGAAGGATGGGGTATATGTTTTGAGATCAGAGGGGAAGGTATGGGGGTATTGGAGGGGAGCTGGGGAAGCTGGCAGTAAGTTTGGCTATACATTCCACAAAGAAGGTGTTAAATAGAGTGGCTGTTTCTTGGTCAGAGCAGTTAGGATTTGTGCATGGGTTGTCTTTACTGAATTTTCTAGGGGTTTTAGTATGTTCAAATTGAAGCTTAGAGTAATACGCTTTGCAGTCCATGGTTATTAGTTTTTTATGCAGTTGCAGAGTTGTTTAAATTCTAGTAAGGTCTTACGTTGCTTATTTCTTTGGTATTGTTCCACTTTTTGTCTCTTAGGAGTATGATCTATTTAGTTTCTTTAGATAGCCAGGGAGAAGTTATAGCTTTAACTCTTTTGGTCCTGAGAGGAGCAAGGTTATTGAGTAGATACAGAAAAGTTTCATTAAAGTAGTTGATGCCATTGTCAAGGGGCAGAGTTCTTAAATGTGTCCAGTCAGTTAGTTTTAGGCAGTCTGAAAGTGTTTGTGGGTTGAAGTTGGACAGGTTTCAGGTTTGAATGCAGTGATGTTGTTTATGAAGGGGGTAGGGGTACCTATCAGTAAAGGCTGGTAAATGTATCAAAATCAATATTTGAAAGTGAGCTGATGTAATGCTATTAGATCATTGACAGATAATAGGTATGTCCCACACACAGTAATTGATACCTATTGGGTGTTTACATAGTACACCTGGGTATTACTGCGCATGAAGCCAATTTACATGGAGGTGTGCAAATGGGATTCCAAAACCTTGACTTTAATGAACCTCATTAATTATGTATGGCACAAATGTTATTTAAACATAGATGCACATTATGTGCACTTTGTTTCTGTGATTTGAAGTGAGAGGTACATTAGCAATTGGTAGCATTTCTGTTTTGGTGATTATTATACCTGTTTAAATCTGTCATTTCCAAAGGTATTTGTTTAAATTAATTTTTCCTAAAAATGTGAATTTCAACAGAAATTGTTATGAGTTACTGGACTGATGTTTGATTGAAATTTAGGCATGCACTTGTTGCTATTTTAAATAATTGATTTCAGTCCCATGGGCAGTTATATAGGCAGATTTAAATTGCTTTTCTTCATGTTGTTTAATATATAAAGGCATATTTATGAATCATCCACATTTCTTACTGGTAATTTCATGCAATCTGTGGTGTAACTACAGAAACTTATGGATTCCAATGCTATCCATATGTACTGTGTTCTGCTAATATTACAGATATTTCTTAATTCATGTTTCTTTAACAAAGCTGTTAGAAATACGTTCTTTTTCTGTTACATATATTTTTTCAATAATGCTTCTGAACAAAGGTGTTCTCACTTGTTGTTGTTGTTGTTGTGTCTTTTGGCTTATCCCGGCCACAGCGGAACTCTGGTCCATTAATGTTTGGTAGTGGATCTTTACATGCCGAGTTACCAGCCCTGACGCACAACCTTCAACGAAGGCACGCCCATTCACACATACCTCCACACAGAAGACGCTCTAGCTGAGAATCGAACACGACAACGTCTTGCTGTGAGGCGACTACTGGCTCAATATATAAAGATCAATACTATCTATAGCCTGCCTATGGATCCTGAGATTTGCAGATGCTTTCCATACATTGGTCAATTTTTATTTTGTGTAGACTTTTAATGAGAAATGCATAAGAATCTTGTAGTATGCTGCTGTTGTTCTTGAACCTCCATTTAGCATACATATATGTAGTGTGAAGGGTTCTAATCCCACTCATGAAGTGTAAAGCTATTATAAGTTATGTTGATTTTGCAGATGTTATGTATGAAGGCATTGTTGTTGTGACTTTTTATAGGTTCATAGGTGTTTACTAGTCTAACGACCATAAGAGCATTTTTCAGCCTAGCCACGCATTCCAAATCTCCAAGTTCTTATATCCTCAATAAATGTAATGTTTACAAGTGGGGGCCTGGGAAAGTAACCATTTTCAGGTTGCCTGTGTCCATTACAGATATACGTGCCAAACCAGGTATGGATTTCCTGTTCCACATCCAGTTGTCCAACTTGATTTTGAATTGGCTTATGGAGGAACTCTGCTTCACATGGATGAGGAGCCTGTTCCAGAGATGGGATAGTATCTGGGATATATACCTGTCTCTCCAGCAGGCCCTATTTATATCACAGGTAAGGTTTAAGTCTTTACAATGGGTAATAATGGTGCTGTTGATTTGTGGATATGTAGGAGGTCCATCAGAGTTGTGTCTGACAATGCCCTGTATGCCAGTCATAGATCTCCCCTCAAAAGTCAGTAGGAGACAGAATACAGGGATAGGGCCTTGAGGTGGTCTGCACGGGACATTTTATTTATGCCCTGTATTCTTTTAGTGAGGAACCTCTGTGGATGTTCCATTTGTTGGATGTGCCTGATTAGGTACATACCAAAGGGGGAATTGTACTCAATAATAGGTCTGATGAATGCTGAATACAGTGGAACAATGACTTCCTTGGATGTAGATGACATATTTTTGTTTATAGGTTGCACAACATAGAATGATTTCCTCACCAGTATAGACACGTGATGGTCAAAGGCTAGATTACTGTTTGTATGTATCCCTAAGTCCCTGACTACACTGGGCCAACTCTAAGGGATGTGTTGTCAACATGATAGTTACCAGGGGTGGACGACTTCCCTAAGGATACTATTATGCATCACTTGGCATTTAGTTTTAGTCCATGGCTCTGAAACCAGTTGTTTATCTGTGTCCGCTCTTCTTGGAGAACATTTGTGTCAGTGTGGGATTCAGTGACTGCTCCTAATTTGCAATCATCTGCAAATTTAGTCAGCCAGAGACCAGTGACATTGGCTTTGACTTCAGAGAAGTAAATGACAAAAAGGAGGGGTCCAAGCACTGATCCCTGAGGGACTCCACTTGTGACTGGCCTCTCTGTAGAGTTGGACTCCCCAATTCTAACTTTCTGGGTCCTGTCTATGAGTCAGTTGTCTATCAACCAGGTGATATACAGATTTGTACCTAACCTCTTGAGTGTGTCAACAATGCCTGAGTGGGGTATTCTATCAAAAGCTTTGTTCAGGTCAAGGCAGGCATTGTGATCCATTTTGCCCTCATTCATTACTTTGGTGACCTTCTCAAAGAAGTCCACCACGTAGAGTAGGCATGACCTGCCCTTGACGAAACCAAACTGGGTTGGGTCCAATGTCTGGAGGTTAACTATATAACTATTGATCATTTCCATGTTAATTTTTTTCCATGGATTTACATATAAGACTAGTGAAACTTATGGGTCTGTAGTTAACAAGTACTGTAGATGGTACTGTAGATGGCCCACCTTTGTGCAGAAAGATGACTGTTGCTGTTCCCCATTCATGAGGCATG
Organism: Protopterus annectens; assembly: GCF_019279795.1. Taxonomy (NCBI): domain Eukaryota; kingdom Metazoa; phylum Chordata; order Ceratodontiformes; family Protopteridae; genus Protopterus; species Protopterus annectens. The sequence continues at coordinate 1,219,110,759 of NC_056735.1, forward strand.
AAGCCTGATTGGAGGCTGCAGTTAAATAGCAATTCCAGGGGGAATGATATGTCATGTTTTCTGCTATTTAGACAGCATCTTGGGATAGTTTCTGGGCTCATTGATGCAGTGTTCTTGGCCTTAGAGAGAGAGCATTAAGGACCTGTTCCCTAATGATATCAGATGGAGTTATATTTGATGATATTTCCTGAGGGAAGAGGGAGGTTCAAGGGGAAGAGAGGGGTAAAGTTGGAACTGAATTCATTGGCTAGTCAGTTTGCTATTATCTTCCGGCTCGGTATAGGTGGCCCCATTTTCAATCACACAGTCGTGTATTGCCTTTGAGGTTGTGGACATAGCTAAATAATGCCTTGTGGTTGTCCTTGGCCTGGGAGGCAAAATATACCTCATATTTGGTTTTGGTAGACTTTATTTGTTCCTGAGTTGTTTGTTTAGTTTGATGAGAGTGCATTTATCCTGCTGGGTGCTGCGCCTCTTTATTTTTGCCATTATTTTCTTGCTGCTGTCATACAGACAATTGATTTTGTGATTCCACCAGGGTGGCTTGTTTTCTGAGTTAGCTCTGTACTTATTCCTGGTGGGTACAGTTGCCTCTATGCAGCTATTAACATGCTTGTACAGGGTTTCTGTGAACAGTTCTGCATAGGCATCAGTATTTTCAGGGTTTATGAGGTTTGACATTTTGTCAGGTTATCACTTAATAGCAGGACGTTAGCCTTAGAGTAGTTCCTGAATATTCCAGATTTAACTAGGGATCCAGTTTTATTTTTACATTAATGAAGAACCTTTTGCCTGACTTTACCAGAGAAAACATTACAGTAGGGGATGTGCAGCACTCTCTCATATTAGTATGGACCACATCTAGTATGGTTGCACCCCTGGTTGGTGCATTGACTACATGGTCTATGGAGTTCGTGTTTACAAAATCCAGGAATCTCTGTGCCTGTACATTTAGTGTCATATAGGATTCCCAGTTAATAGTTGGATAATTAAAGTCACCCATGAATACAGTATTGGGGTGTATGGTGGGTGTTTCCAATAAGTTTAAATACATGGTATGGGTTTCCTGGGTCACAAGGGGGGACATATAGCTTGCAAAGAAATTGTGTTAGATTTTGCCTATGGTGATTTGAACATGGAGCAGCTCAAGTGCATTATCCTGTTTGACGTTAGCAGTTATCAAAGACAGTGTTATGCAAAGCTTTGCATTGTGCAAGAATGCAAAGTGTTTATGTTGATATACACAGTCTCCAAACTCAACTGCATAGACAGGTTCATAAAGGAATATTATCATGTACATATCACAGTCTTTTAGATGGACAGTCATCCTAGGGTTGAAAACTGCTCCTCACAGGAAAATGAAATCATAACTTATGCTCTCCAGCAACATGGGCGGAGAGTCCTTGGCCATTCTAGTGATATAGTTTGGAGACAAGAAATCTAGACCTACCTCACCAATATGATAAATGCAGTTGGAGATCACAACTGATCCTGTGATGCCTGTAGATGCTGCTGCTCAGACATGATCCTTCATGAAGCCAACTGATTAAGGCAATAAGAGAGAGCTAGGGATGCCACCAGTGGTGGATCACCATTGATCCCCCGATGACATCACAATATTTCTGGCCTCACTGCATACAGCAAGAGGGGAGTGACACACACCTGGGATGGGACTGAAGCTGGAGTTCCATGCTGAACATGTATGTCTTTCTTTACATGATATGGTTGGGTATGGAGACAATCACTGCATATTGCTGTAGCATGTATATTTATGTTTTGTTATTTTTAACTTACAGCAGCAGATTTGAGCCATGCACACAGATCAACATGGTGTGAGGATGATGAACGTAAGTCTAATGACATGTGTTCATGCAAATGAAGTACAGACAGAGCAGTCCAACCGACATGTGTAATGCTGTTTGCATTAATATTCACAGGTCCATCAAACCAGAAAATGGCAGGTGAGTGTCTCTATACTATAACTATAACTACTATCTTATATTGCCTCAGCCTTATTTCATGGCACTGCTGTTAACTGTCATATTGTTATTTCCCTAACAGTGCACACTACAGGTTCATCCAGTGGGTGCCCAAGCAGTGCAGGTTAAAATTCAGAAAGACCGGGTATGTTACAGCAGCAAAATTTTCCTAGCTTGCCTCAATGTGTAGCACACATGTGATACATGACATTTACCTGAGTATTTTTCAACACAGTCCTTATGCATTATGTCCTGTGTTGTTTGTCTTTTTTCATGTTATTATATTCTAGAGATAGGAATGTATAGCACTAATGTATGTCCCTTACTGTTTTCCATACAGTGATACAACAATCTGAATGTGTATGTATACGTGCATCAGTTGTGCCCTAAGTTGATGATCCCTGTTGTGACACATTTGCATATCTTCATATTGTAATACATTATGATGATGGTGTTATGTCCGATGCTGAGTGTGTACACCTTGTGGGTAACTGGCATTAGATGTGATCTGTGCTTCTGTAGTTGGGCAACACCTGAATGTTAAATCTGTTTTCTTGTGTACATGTGATTTATCATGATTCAAATTTATTGGTCAAATGCTGCCATGTTGCCTGGGCCTGCAATTGTGGTCACACCCTGTGCTGCCTATGCCTGTGTCTTCTGACCCTTTTTCATCTTTCTCCTACTCTAAAACCTGTGGGCTGTCCTCTTCAGACATCTGGGGTTCTTGGGGTAATTCACCCACACCTGCAGCTGGAAGACCACAATGTGCTCTAGACAGCATGTTGTAAAACATGACACACACTGTTAACATCGGTGCTGCCTTCTCCGGTGTGTATTGCAGTGCACTCCCGAATGTCGCCATACAGCTGAACCTAGCTTTCAGCACACCGAACATATGTTCTATGGTGTTTCTCATTGTTGCATTTGCTCTATTATAAGACTCCTGTGCAGGGTTGGATGGTTCTCTGTACGGGGTCATTATTCACAGATCAAGTGGATAATAACAGTTAACTGTTCTGGGAAATGAAAAAAAAACATTTTGTCAGAATGCTTATTGTTGTGAGGGGTATCCTTGGCTTATATCCTAGTTGTGCTCCTGTACTTACCTAGTAGTGCTTTCAGACACTCTTTTTCCTATGTTGCTATGTAGCTACAACCTTTGTAACTGCGTTCTTGATAATGACTGTACATCACTGTAAAATCTCTGGTGCCTTAAAAGTATAAATTGATAACTACAAACTAACTTTTTGAAATATTGCACTATACCTTGCATATGTGTTAAGTGTGGAACTTTTCTTCCTGCACCTCAGTTGAAAAGGGCAACAGCTCAGTTGGACTAACCAGGTAAACAAATGTCAAATAAATAAATATAAATAAATACAAGCAGTAGTCCCTCAAGTATTTCACCTTGCTGGAATACAGCCCTCAGTCCACTTTCCCTCCATATGGCAGTGTCATGGACACTTCCAAGGTCTGTTGCCATGATGTTTGTTATGCTGCCATCTGCTGCACACACACTCTGGTAATTGATGGCTAGGCAGCCCTTTCTGTTTATGTATCAGTCTAATTCAGGAAATACTGATGTTTTCATAAGTTTATATGAGCAATCTATTGTGACGAGTACAAAGGGGAAGTTTGCGATGTTGTAAAACTGGTGCATTATAGTTCTTCCCTCCATGGGGGTGGATGGATAGTGTATGTAATCATCCACATCGCTGCCAGGAATTCTACTAAGATATGGCTGACACTCCCACAGCATCCCCATGTGTCTCTGGAATGTCCCAGATGCAAGTACACCCAGAATAAGGCACACTTTAGTTTCAAGGGGGATTGTGTTTCCTCGCACAGACGTGTGGGGCAAAAATGTTGCAGACAGCCTGCATCAGTTGTCTGCCTAAGCAGTACCTTTCAATAATTTGCTGGTGTGACAAATGGTTTAATTGCAGTCTTGCTCTGACTCTAGCTGGCTGCCTTCAAGGGCAGACAGCCACAAGTTCATTTATGGCATGTAACACTGCAGCATGCTGCATTTCATTAACAGCAGGTTGCATTGTTATATATTTTTTTGTTCTTTAGCTATGGAATTTGGCCATCTTCGTATTATTACCTTTTATTCCTTGGGGTTTGTAAAGTATATGCCAAAAATTTGAGAAACAGTCAGTGTGGGTTCAAGTTGTGTTGTGTGTGCACAGTGTATTTGGGAATTAGATTGGCATGCACAGAATCCATAATTATCCTTTGTTGAATAGTTAAGTACTTGGACTGCCTTCAGCATGTCTTCTGAAATCACATCTGCAGCAGGTGCACTGAAGTATTCCTTCAGCATGCTGTGCTGTTTGCAAATCGCATCCATGAACTTTATGGAATCCAGACCAGTGACATATTTCAACCTGTTGTTGTCAAATATATATAAATAGCATGCCTCCCTACTCCAACCTTAAATGATAGCCACCTACATGAACAGCCTGCAATTTATTGTGAGGAACTGAAAAAACATAATGACTGCAGTGCTTCAAATGTGTTCCTCATAGACAATACATTAATCCTAAACATGCTATAATAATCTTCTGGGCACACCTGTAAAGTATCCTCGTAAGCAAAGTTAAATAAATAAATAATCCAAAAGTGGTGAAAGCCAGGACTAAAACAGTTTAAAAAATAAAAAAAACAGCTTCTGTAATAAAACATACAGCACTTTACTCCATAATACAATGCAATATTCAATAAGCACTTTCGTCTTTTTCCACAAGACTTCTTCAGATTGAATAAACTCACAATTCAACTACTTTAAATACTTCTAAAAATCATATAAATAAATTAACCAATAAATCAATTAGTGTTTCAACCCTTTCTTTTTTTTTAAATATGATGTTCAGGGCAGGTGGATAGCAAGCATTTAATATGACCTGCTTCAAATATTCTCTCCAGTTTAGCTCATTCTCTGCAACAAATGTCTTTTCATAATTTTCTGTTTGATCTAAAACTATAAATTTAAAATCAACCTTGCACTTATTATTCTTATGTTTACTAAGTGCATTTCTTTCATCACATTTTGATATTGCGTACTTGTGCTCATACATTCTTCTACACCACTCTCTAGTGGTGCAACCAACCTTAAAGGAAGTGCAAGAATTAAATATCAATAAATAAACCATACACTTTGATTTGCATGTATATTTACCCCGATCTTAACTTTAATATTATTCACCATTATTTCATCCACCTCCATATATAAATATTGGTAATAATTGCAATTGGAACATTTATACATATCAGGCTTCTTACATTCTGTTTTGGGAAAGCCTATCTTAGATTGAAAATCATTTTTGAAACTATTGCCTCTTTTTTGAACAAATACTGGATGGTCTCCCACTACTTTCAGTACTGGCCCAACTATAAGTATATCTAAGAAACTAATACTTTCATTTATAAAATCAAGCAATTCAGCAGTTTGTTAATTAGTTCTGTCCCCGACAATAAAAAATATAATCCAATAATCTAAAATATGTTCCCACTTACTGGAATATTTAGAAAGAAATTGAATGTTCAATTCCCAAAGTAACAGCACTACGTTGGCATATATATATATATATAGGGGTGCAGGCTGCACCCAGGCAACCCCTGCTGCCTGAAATAAAATTCCTCTTCAAAAGTAACAAGAGTTATTATGAAGAACGCAAGTTATTGCTTCGTTCAAAAGGTTAGCATCTTCATTTGTTAGATCAGGAAATTTCCTAATAACCTCAATGAACCAAAAAATATCCTGCTTCATGTGACATTAATGAAAAGAGATCCCTAATTTCAGCTGTAACAAAAATATATTCACTAAAAAAAGGCCCTTTGGCTCTTTTAACAGCCAACATTATAATCCCTCTGCACCTTTATTGTTTAAAAATAGTGGCAATTGAGAGATATATGACCACTGACCTTATCCAGTTGCCTGACAGGATTAGAATACAAAAATGAAAGCTTAACTCATTCTATTGACAGCTGTTCTCCACAAAAACAAAACTGTACTATTGAATACTTACGAACTTCCAGCACCTTGGTGTCCCTCGAATCAGGCAGATTATGGAATTGCAGATAAGCAAAAAGATGCACAAACTGTTTAGTCAGATGTGCAGAACCTTCCTGAATAAGAATCATGGCTTTAAGCAGGAGCACCATAACTATATATTTATTTAACAGCAGCTTTTCTTTACTTAAAAATATATACATACATGTTTATATACATGCATACATTTGTGCATGCATAAATGGCAGGAAGGTATCCTTATGCAAATGGCATTGAAGACTATTGTATAGTTTAACTGTCCAAAAATCAAGCCATGGCAAGCATACCATCTTCTAAATTGCAAAGCAGGAGAATGTGTTAATGAAAGAATAGAATCATTCCTTTATGAATTCCTAATGCTTTCCCTTCAGTTACCTCTATCTGACTCAAAAAAGCCCCCTACCTTTGCCTCTCCTTTATTAGATGTAGCTCATAAGCTGTGAAAAAAACATTTGCAGATTCTCTTGGTATGATCAACTTGCTCTCCCTATCCAGCCATTATCAGTTGATCTTTTTTTTTCAATTATGATTTTTATTACAATTTTCTTTAAATACAGTGAACAGTTCAGTACAAGTTATGTAATTGCAATGAATTGAGAAACTAATAAAAAAAAAGTACAGAAAAGTCATAAGGTATATGAGATGATTGATCTTCACAATATAAAAGAATGACAAAAACAGACAAACTTTTAGTTGTGATAGGCACTAACGAGACGCGAGTATGCTTTATAGTGTTGAAAATGACTTAGAATTCAGACATATTGTTTGACAACTAAACGTTGATCATGATAATATATCATTAAACATTGTTATTTTGGCAGTGGAGGAGGTATATTCATATACCTGAGCCTATCTAGTCAACTATTTACAGTATTTACACTGGGTTGTCACTCATGTTGGATGTTGTGTAGAAAATAATGTTGACAGTTTTCTCATGTGGTAGTAGTAGGTATTTTGCTTATATATCAGATGACAATTTGATAACCCAGGTGTACATGACATATTCCTCTTGCAAAGAGTCTGATAGTATCCTTTGTATAGAGCTATATAGGGAAATCATTATTCAATGGGGAGTAAAGAAGAAATATAAACTTGCTTGTTAATTTAGTAAGATTTTAGCTAAGCATATCTAGAAGTCTTTTCCAGTATTTCTGGAAATAAGTTAACTTCTTGTGAATTACTGTTTTTAGTTTATTTGCTAGGACATATTTTGTAGCTATAGATTTAAATTCTGCCCAAGAAGTCTTGAATCTGTCAAGCAAATTGAGGGCTATGTAGGATTTCAGTGTAGCGCACAGCGTTACAATAATATATTTAGACTCAAATGTATATGAGCTGGGAAAATGTTTAATAATGCCATTTCCCATAAGAGAGTGGTTTTCATATAGCCTGTTTTCTCTAATTTTGCTCTTAAAGAGCACCATAGTTTGTATATATTTTTACAAGACTGGAATATATGGAGAGTGTCAGCTACTGAGTTAGAGCAAGTAGGACAGAAAGGTGATGTATTTGGATTTATTTTGTTCAGAAAAAGTGGTGTGTAATAAGCATTGTTGTTAATCATAAATTGAGTATAAATTAATTTTTTAAAAGGAGTTAGTTTTATGGTTATGGCAATTGATTCTAGTTTTTGTTCAGTAGTTAAATTATTATTATGTCTCTCCTAATAGGATTATGTCCTTGGATTTGATTTGAGTAATTAGTCTATAAGTTTTTGAGAGCATTTTATTCCTCAATAGAAGAAGGGTAGTGATTTGTTGATACTGATGGTAGTCTTGTGTAGTTACTTTAATATCTGATGTCATTAGAGTTACTAGATACAATATTTGCTTAATAATTATACAGTATTTTTTACTTGCTGCAAGGGAGTCTACAATAGAACTCAACGGCAGATCCTTCATCAAATTGACAATTTAGCCATCTCTGACATCATAAAGAAGTAAACACTGGGTTATTCATGCCAGATCTTCTATCAGATGTCTTTAGATCAATTATCCACCTTACTGAGCAAAATAATGCAAAATCAGCTCTTTATATAACCACCAACTGACTTTTACTGCTTTGATCTGTTTTGTTGTCTCCATAACAAAATCACCACTCTGTCTTTTACAATGATAATTTTGCCTAAACCAGCTGGAGATTAACCATGTCCAGCCCAGTACTGAACAATTTGCAGATAATTTTACTTTAAACTTCAAACACTGCAGTACCAGCACCTTAGCAAATGCTGTACTCTTTCTGAGTTTGTTATTAATTGGCAGTGCCTGAACCACTGCCTGTTTGTGTGACTAGAAATAAATCTTTTGTTTGCCAAATCTGGCCCACTCACTACTGTCACTATACCATTGAACATCAGCTCTAAGAAGGTAATGTCCTCTACGATATCAAAATTTGTTTATTCCTTTAGCCAGTAAAACAAAAGCTGCTTTCATTTTAGTAACTCCCCCATCACAACTGTACCTGCTTTGTCCATACTGAGCTGTAGGAATCGGTTTTCTATCCACTTCTACCAAAAGAGGAAGACATTATTATCCTTCAAGAATTCCTGACAAATCCTCAAGTCAGTGTTTATGCAGAGGGAAATCCTGGCCATATGGTACTTCTGATGCTAACATCAGTATGGGTGAGTGATACTAACCTTGTTAATGTCCATATTGGCCTACTATCCTACAAGCAAAGCTGCGTAGCCATAAAACTGATATCACCTCTTCTACTCTACATTCTTCCTTGTTTAGCATATTGTAAATATTGTCTCTTGATGTTCTAGGCTGGTCCTTGAGAGGAGAATAATGCAAAACCAAGTGACTCAGTGCTGTGATGCCCCCCATCTCTATAGACCCCACTGGGCCTTTTTCCCAGGTAGAACCCAAGGTGCTCCTTAAAGAATGCTCCTACAGCAGGCTCACATATACTAATGCTAACTTTTCTTTATTTTGTTGCATTATTCAGTACCCTGCAGCCTCCATCTAGGTGACCATACAATGAAAATGCCTGATTCTTCTTACCTTTCCATTGGTATCCACTATATTTTAATTCAGCACTTACAAAAGTTACCGTCATATAGTCACAATGTTAAGGGCCTGATCTTGAGGGCCAGAGTGGAAGATGGGAGTTCAATTACTGGATGGAGGGAGAATAAACTGTACAAGAAAAGTACAGTTGTGTAAACTTATCATAACTGCAATAGCCAGCCAGATTCCAAAGTTTCAGGTGAACCTCCATACACACAAACCATTAGACAGCTCAAGCTGATCTGCCTAAAAGATAGGTTTTGGCTCCAAGCACTTCAGAGCTTTCATGCCAAATGAGAGAGAGAAGCTGAGATTTGAGAGGACATAACTAAGAGTAAATTTATATTGTCTGTACCCTGGTAAAAGAAAAAAACATAGGGGTGGAGAAAGGGAGCAGCTACTGAAGCAGAGATCATTTGAACATCTACTGGTATAGTAAGTTTAATTACTCAACTGCACTATGCTCATCATATTGATAACTGCTGCTGTATCTTAAGCTATATGGGTAGATTACCCTAGCTTACTACATTTGGGAGGTGGAAAGGGAAGAGTCTATGAGCCTTTGGAAAATGGTCCTTGCAAAGCCTGATCTATAGCTGGAGAATGAATCAAGCTTGTAGTGCTTTGTAAAAGTATTTGCAGAAGACCAAGTTGTTAGAATCTAATCCTTTCCAAAAAGGTATAGATGAAGCCAAGACCCTAGTAGAGTGAATAGTTTTGTTTGGTGAGAAGAGCAAAAGGGAATAGTCTGAGACAACAATTTGGAAATAGTATGTTTTGACAGAGGTTCTCTTCCTGCTACCTTCACAAGAAATGAATAACTGATTTGAAAATCTGAAAGATTTGATCTATCAAGATAGTACCTGAGCTGTCTGTGGACATCTAAGGTATGGAGTATCCTTTCTCCTAGATTTTTGGATTCAAGAATGAAAACATAGAGATGGATAGTTTGGATAAAAGTAAATCTGGATACCACTTTAGGCATAAAAGTAAGATTCCTTCTCAATTAAAATCCTGTCTCTGTGGAAAAGGAGATAGAGATGACTTGCCATAGAAGCTTGCAACTTAGATACTCTTCTTGCAGAGGTCAAAGCAATCTATAAAACAGTTTTCCATGTTAAGAACATCATGTCACCTGATAAGTTGGTTCAAATGGAACAAGTATTAGCTTCTCTAACACAAAATTAAGATCCCAAGGAGGCATCACCAGTTTTCTTGGAGGTAGCTTATGCAAAACTCTTTCCAAAAATGTTTTTACATGCAAATGTATTGAAAGAGGGGCAGCTGTCATGAGCAGACTTGCTGAAATGGCCAACAAATGAATCTTTGTAGGGGTGTAAGAAAGGACACAGGATAGTAACTTGCACAAATATTGTTAAACCAAACACTAGTCCTGATCATTATTAGTAAAAAAATACGAGCACTCATAAAATCAACTAAGGCCAATTTTGAGAGAAAAATTGCCATGGATTCAAAGAACAATCATAAGGCCTTTTTCAGCTATGTTAGGAACCTGGGTGGAAACTCCCAGATATGCTCAGAATTAGTCCAAAATGATACAAAAATCACTGAACCCACAGACATTGCCAACATACTGGCAGACAGGTTCAGTGCAAACTTCACCCCCCCCCCCCAAAGGAGAGATAACTATCCCAGCCGAGTGTAGCCTCCCGGACATCTCAAATGCGCAGGTGAAAGCTGCTCTCTCTAAAGCTAAAAACACAGCATCAATGGGAAAGGATGGTGTCCCCGGCTGTGTGCTACACGAGCTAAATGAGGAGTTAAACCCGCACATAAGGCAGCTGTTTAATCTCAGCCTTACCACAGGATACGTGCCCAAGGAGTGGCGTACGGCAACTGTGGTCCCACTCCACAAAGGCGGCGCCTCTACGGACCCTGGTAATTACTGCCCCATAAGCTTAACAAGTCTAGTCTGCAAAGCTATGGAGAGGATCATAATGGAGCTCATAAACAAAGATATAGGGGACTTGCAGACATTGGACCCGACCCAGTTTGGCTTTGTCAAGGGAAGATCATGCCTTTTGAACTTGGTCGACTTCTTGAAACAGTCACCAAGGCCATTGATGAGGGAAAGGCAGTCCATACAGCCTACCTTGACCTTGCAAAGGCTTTCGACACAATACCCCACTCGGGTATTGTAGAAAAACTTACCAGCTTAAATGTAAACCCATATGTCACAAGATGGGTTGCAAACTGGCTTAAGGACAGAACCCACAGGGTTAGAGTTGCTGGCGCTGTGTCAGACTCCAAGCCGGTCACAAGTGGTGTCCCACAGGGCTCGGTCCTTGGACCCTATTGTTTGGCATCTACTTCTCAGAAGTACAGGCCAACATGGGAGGACTTTGGCTGACAAAGTTTGCAGACGACTGCAAACTGGGCGCCATAGTGGAAAGTGCATCGGACACGGATATCCTTCAGAAGGGACTCACGGAAACAGATAGCTGGTGCCAGAGCCATGGCCTGAAGTTAAACGCCAAAAAATGTATAGTCATACCATTCGGGAAAAACAAGGTAACCCCAAGCTACCATATAGGTGGCAATCCACTAAGCACAGAAGAGGTTATCAGGGACCTGGGGACCCAGGTTGACAGTGGCCTTTCTTTTGACACTCACATTGCTAAAGTGGTTAGAAAGACCTTCTACATTGCCCACCTGATCATGAAGGGATTCACATCCAGATCTAGTGAGGTCATTGTTCCCCTGTACTCTTCACTTATTAGACCAATGATCGAGTACAATGCCCCATTCGGGATGTATCTCACCCGACATCTGCAGCAATTGGAGAGACCCCAAAAGTTCCTCACCAAAAGGATAAAGGGACTCCAAAATCTGTCATATGCTGCCAGATTGAAGAAACTCCAGCTCTATTCAGTTGCATACCGTCTGCTCAGAGGTGACATGTGCCTGACATACAAGGCCATGTCCAACCCGGAATTAATGGACATGCTCCACCTCAAAAAATCCAAATCCACCAAAACCACTAGAGCAAGCGACTTAAACCTTAGCATGGATATAAATAGGATGTGCTGGAGGGATAGATTTATCACTCAGAGACTCCCTATGCTGTGGAATAAAATCCCGGTCCATGTGAGGCAGAGCACCTCGCTGACTCTGTTCAAGAGAAATCTAGACCTGTGGATGGGAGATCGTAGGTTTACCCCGGGAATCATATCTGTGTCACTGCTGGACAGAGGCACAACAAACTAATGGGCACAGTATTTTTTCATATAAGGGGTGGCGTAAGCCACAAAATTTGGGCTAGGCTTATAAATGCCTTAGGGCAGATAGCCTAGTATAAACCTATGAACCTATGAACCTATGAATGGATGCGTGTTATGTTCTTAGCATCAGCTAGGAAACATGTATCCATTTTCTAAAATACTATCTTCTAGTTGCAGGTTTACTTGCCTTCATTAGTACCTGCTGCATGTCCCCAGTAAATGGGTCCCAAAATGCCAAAAGGGAATTCAAACCCTATCATCCAGGCAGTCAGTTGAAGTTGACTAGAGTCAGGATGCATCAAACATCATGCTCTTGTGTGAGTGGATCCAGTCTGTGAGGGACTTTAAGGTAATTACCACTGGCCATTTACAAAAGAAGGGAGAACCACTGTTACTGGGGCCAGAAAGGAGCCACTACAATGATCTTGGGGATTTCTTTGAATCTTCAGAACTAGCCTGGATATTAGTACAAAAATTGGAAAAACATACAGGAATTTTCCCATCAGAAGAAAGAAAAAATCTATCTGTCTTCCAGGTCTTCTTGCATTGAGTGATGGAGCAAAATTTTGCCAGCTGATTTCACAGAGTAGACACAAAGATTGCTACCCGATGAGCTCCTCACAGATGGATCAAATCTTAGAAGACCCCCTGAGCTGTTTTCCATTCATGAGGGTCTGCCTATGCCCTGCTCAGCTTGTCTACTACTCTGAAAGAAAGGAGGATGCCTGTAGAATGAGATTATACTGTAAAGCTATATCCCAAGTTAACATGGCTAGTCTGCATAAGGGATAAGACCTGCTCCCCCCTTGCTTGTTGATGCACCACATGACTATGGTTTTGTCTGCAACCACATGAAGAGTTCCAGGGTGCCAAATGTGAAACAGATTGTTAAGTGCCTTGATTAGAACTAGCATCTATTTAATATTTGTTTGCTTGCATCTATCTTTGCTGTCCCAGATACATTGCACTTTTATCCATCCTGACACAATTCCCCAAGCAAGGTCTGAAGCATCTGTGATGGCTGACTGATTTTGAGCAGGGGATGGAGAAGGAGAGAGCTGGATTTAGGATATGTGCTGCCTCCATCAAGTGATTTATCTTCTAACAAATCCCAGAATTGGAATCTTGTATCTGAAAAGATAAAGGGTGTTATCAATTAGGCCAAAGAGACTTCAGATACCATTGTGTGTTTCTCGTGTGGAGTCTTGCTAGGGGGTATCATAAGAATCATAGATGCCATGAGACCCAACACCCTGAGGAATTCCCTTGCAGCAGAAGACAATGTCTGAGTGGAAAACCCTTGAAATAGATCTAGGGAGAAAAGCTATTTGAATTAACTTGTCTATCAGATACAGGAAGAACACAATTCTGTATGATGGAGTCAAAAAAGACTTTTGACTGTTCTCTTGGAGTCCCAGGCTGTGAAAGAGATCTCTCACTCAAGACAGCAAGACTCCAGACATTTTGAAAAAGACTCAGCAAAGATAAGCACTTCATCTAAATATGGAAACATGAATATGCTGTAACAAGCAGTGAGTTATAACTGGAGCTAGACACTTTGTGAACATTCATGGCAAAAGGGACAGTTCAAAGGATAAAGCAGAGAACTGATAATGAGATCCAGACATACAAAACCTTAAGAAATGCCTGAAGGCTAGATGAATATGGATGTGATGATAAGCATCTTTTAACTATAGTGTTACTAGAAAACTTAAACAGGGAAGAAAGGGTAACAGGTTATGACATGGCAGCATTTTGAACTTGGGCACTATCACAAATTGGATTAGGAAAGAAAGATCCAGAACCAGTCTCTAGGTATTTTCTTTCTTTGATACCAAAACATCCTTGAATAAAAAATTTTCCAAGACTGGGAAGGAGGAACTGATTCTATTACTCCCTTAGACAGCATATTTTAAGGGATTGGGAGAACAGAGGGGTTTGGTCTCTTAGTTGAGGAATTACCCACCCAGCTGAAGGGCAGGAAATTCCTCCCACTGACATCTTCAGAATCCATTAATCTGAAACTATCTGTTGCCAAAGAGAGAAATGGAGAGTCAGACTCTGTGGAAGGGATAAGGAACTGATAGGGTTGCGGGGGGGGGGGGGGCATGGTCCCTTAACCAGTCATTCTGACTTGGTCGACTGTCATTTGTTTTGGGGGGGGGTTCCTGCCTTATTTTTGGAACCCCTTGCCATTGCTTCTTAAACATCTGTTTACCAGCATTGTGCTGCACTATTTATTTTGTTGCTTACTAAAACTGGACAAGGAGTAGAGAACCCCTAGGAAAATGTGGACTAGGAGGGCTGAAAAATCTGAGTTATTCCCTGAATCAGTTTATCCCTCTTATCACAATTTTTGATAACCTCTGCAGCAGAGAGGGTCCAGAAAACTCTCTGTCTAAAGATGAATTTAAAATTGCATTTTTCTGTCTTCTCTGAGATTCCGAGAACACAGCCCAGCAAACCTCCTCAATACAGTACCAGCCAATATAGTCCTGGAAGAAGTATCTACCGAATCATAAGCACACTTTAAACCTGTGAAATAGAATAAAATAAACAATTCAAAGTAGATTTTTCCTCACAAGAGGGAATTGCCAACACAGCATTCCTCATGCTTTCACAATTTGTCAGAATATATTTTAGAATATGAGCCTGACAATTAATAATACTGAAAATCAAAGTGGCACAAGCATACACTTTTTATTATACATATCAGTTAGTGTCCTTCCTTGTCAGAAAGGAAAATATTGCAATTAACCAAATGTTTAGCAGCAGTAGGATTAACTAAAGCTAAATCTACTGTGTCAGGTTTGGGGTGATTGTAAAAAAACTTGAAAGATTGAAGGACCTTATACAATCTATCTACTTTTTTAGGGGAAGTAGGATGACTTTCAGTATAATTGCAGACAACAGCACACACATCCTCCAATGCTGACTGCACAGAAGGGATAAGAGAAGGTTTTGGAAATTCTCTTCATAACATCTCTTAGTATTTTCTGAGGGACTGAGCAACCTCAGTGTTCTCCCACTGAAAACACTGGCACATTCTGGAAATATTCTCAGAGAAAGATAATCCCTCACAGGATGAATCATATACAATGCTCTCCTCTGAGTCTGAATCAGAAATCTAAGGAGAAAACCATGCATCTGTTCTTTCATCTTCCTGTCCAGATTCAGAATCTTGAATCTCTTCAGGAAAAGAGGAACCATTTTTTTTCTTTTACCAGAAACCACCTTGTAAGAGAGCTCAATAGCCTTAGTTAGACCCTTAGCCAGACCTATTAAACTTCTGTCTGGCAAAATTTGAACAGGATCAGATACATGTTTAATTTTCTGTTTCTTTTGTCAGGGAAAATTGGGGCCAACAGGTTTGTTAGTGGCAGTTAACCCAGGGATGGGCACAACATTCTGATTAAATAGGGAAGACTTTCCTGCCCCTTCTCCCTGGATCGCCAAGAGTGGCTGTCCCTTGCCCACTACATTTGGATATCATTGGGCATGTTTCTTCACATATTTTTATTGCTGTTTATTCCCTATGATACCAAACATATGGCTACAGGGGATGAAATCATTGAGCTGGATTGTCATCCAGCATCTACACCGAATATGAAAAGAATTGATATGAATGTTGATGACTTTGTACTAAGGGTGAGTGAGAATATCAACCCTTTGTTTGAAGGCTGTCTGAAAGATGAATATAATGATACACAGAACATAGACTTACTTGCATTTAAAAGTGACCTATTACCACTTGAGAAGGAGATATTCAAATTGAAACGGCTCCAGTATGAAAAGTTCCATCTAGAGGCTTGTTTAAAGGAGGGTGTGATACCATGAGGTTTGAGAGTTTTGAAAATGCCAGCCCAAATTGATTGTGATCCAAGATTACTCAGCGACTGGCAGAAATTGAATCTCAGTACCAGTGCTGGGTATCTAAAGCTACTGGTAGCTTCAGCGGCAAGGCAATCTATGGTGGTTCTGGTCAATATTAAGAGTAAGTTCTCTCATATACAACAACGTTATGAGCATGAAAATACTAACAAATCACTGAATGAGGTGGTTGAAAATGCATCTGTGTATGCTAGAAATCTACTCCAAATTAAATAAAAAAAACTGCAGAGAGATCGTAGAGACTTCCTGGAAGGGAATGTCTTTACATGGCCTAGGGAAACATTCAGTGTTACAAGAACTAGAACATCAGCTGAAAACTTGCCCCCAGAGGTATTGACCAATCATGAAGTGTTGAGAGAACCAGTGGAAATCCCCATTCTGCAGGAGATGAGTTCCATACAGGAAGTGAGTACGAGTAATGTTCCTACACCTGCAAACATGGAATTGGTGATGGAGAAAGCTGTACCTATAAAAGCAAGATGGAAAAGTTTTTGTTACAACTGCAGAAGTGCATTTTGAAGAGAACACTGGCACTTCTTTTCACACAACGAATGGTAGCAATGTGATGGGAAGTACACAATCCATATTCCCAGCTCAACTGTTTTTTTCCACTCCCCACTCAGGAAGGATCGACAAACAGGGGACCAAGAACCAGACTGGAGGGCAACGGAGAGGGTGAAGTGTAACAAGGGGCAAAAGGAAGCATGAAGGAGGGACAGTGAGTATGTATATGATAAAAAAAAGCATTTACAAACAAAAGGAACTAGTAGTTAATTTGTCAAATCATGTGTTAACCGAACAGGAATTGAGCGTTCTTAATAGAGGGCTATCATTTATTCCCACTGCAGACTCAGATATTACTGAGATTATATTTTATATAAAAATGTTTACAAGAAGTTTAATGCTGAAAGTGATGTTTGAAAATAATGTTGAAAGCGAGAATTTTTGTTTTAAAAAAACTAGTTTATTTATTCCTAAACAAAATGCATTAATACAAGCCTTTGAACAAGTTAGTATAGATGATGTGTATAAAATATATATTTCACAGAGAAATGTAGAACATAGTAATAAAAAGTATAATTTAATAAGGAGGGATTTGATGCAATGTTACCTTTACAAAACAACCCCTCTATTATGATTAGACCTGCAGATAAGGGGGCCAGATTGTGGTTATGGACAGGCATGTATATGATAATGCTATGCATGAAATGTTGAAGGATGAGAGTTTTTATAGATCTATTTCATCTACACGGGTAAAGCAAATGATAGAAAATGTATCTAATCGTTTATATGAACTCTTACGTATGGGTTTTATTGATGAGAATCTTTTGAAATATTTTATAATGTCTAACCCTAAAATTCCAATGATCCAAGGGCTACCCAAGCTACATAAAGGCCTGGAGAATCCTCCTATGAGGCCAATTGTGGCAGGGAGGAACTGGTGCACAGAATCTGTATTCATATTCCTTGATAAAAATCTCTGTTTGTTGATTGATAAAACTGAGTATATCTTAAGAGACACTGAACATTTCCTTAGAGACCTTTATGAACATACTAGGAAGGTATGCCTACCAGAACAATATAGATTTGCCACACTTGATCTGGTATTGCTCTTCACGGTTATACCGAACGATGAGGGCATCAGAGACTGATTTGATTAATGATAGAGCATACAAACTTTAGTACTAATAAGATAAGCCTGATGGAGGCATTACTACAACTAGTACTAGAGAATAATATATTTATGTTCAGAGCTAAGGTTTATTGGCAATGCAATGGCATTGCGATGTGTACATTGTGCGTTAATAGTTATGCCAATGCAGTAATGCATCATTGGGAAGTAGAGAGTTTAACTGGAAGCCCATTTGGAGGAAACATCTTGTTTTATCGACGGTTTGTGGATGACCTGTTCCTTGTATGGAATGGGTCACCGGAGCAGCTAATGGAGTTCATGGAATATATTAATAACTCCACGTTTTCTAAAGTTTACTATACATTGGTCTCCCATTGAAGTCAACTTTTTAGATGTCACTATCTTTAAAGATGACAATAAAGAACTGAGTACTAGATTGTTTAGAAAGGAATGTCACACTAATAGTTTGCTCAGCCATGCAATTATGCATCCGAATTATATTTTTAAAAATGTTGCACAGAATCAATTTTGAAGCTTCTAGGCTGAATGTAAAAGAGGAGGATTTCAGTGAGCATGTATCAACAAAAGGCATAGAACTCTTGGCCAAGGGCTATGATGAACATCTAGTGAATGATGATTATTGATGGTGTGAAGAGACTTAGGAATACTAAAGCCAAACCATATTTCTCAGAAAAGACAGAGACTGGAATAGCAAAACAGGCTAGAAGCTCTGAACACCCAAGTAAATTAAGAATGTGTTTCAGTTATTCAAGGAATATAAAACTATACACTAATGTTGTAAATAAACACTGGAATATTCTGACAAATGATAGACAGGTGAATAAGTTCTCAGACAGGACACCTCAATTTACATTGTAAAATAAAAAGCCTCTGAAAAGACGACTTTGCCACACAAGAGATTGCAATTATATGGAAGGCCAAGAGGGAGCCAAGCCCTGTGGGAAATGTCAGATATGTGTATATCTGACGGATAAGACAGAATTCAAACATCCAGACACAGGAGAAGTTTTTAATTTTAGGATTACTGCAACATGTGATAGTGAACATGTTGTATACCTGAGCATGTGTTAACTTTGCCATAAATTTTATGTTGGCAAAACAGATAGGCAATTAAAAGATAGAATCAGGGAACATATTTATCACATCAAGAAAAGAAACAGTTTTAATGCACTAGCTAAGCATGTTAGTGAGACCAGACAGACATAATTTTAAGTTTCAGGTTATAGGTAGGTGTTTTGATAACCCAAGAGGAGGGAATATAAGGGGATGAACTGAAAGTTTAGAGACAGAATGGATAGTTAGACTATGGGAAAACACAAGACATGGACTAAATAACCATGTACCTATGAGGCCCATTTTTAAAAACAGACCACTACATAGATAGATGTCTGTGATTATCAATGCCATTAGTTTCAGTCTATTATATTGTTATATTATTAATATTAGCATAGTTTTATTTTGTACAGTGTTATTCTGTTTCTGTTTTATATATTGTAAATGTTTTTATATGCATTATGAATGCCTTCAAATGCTTTTGGAAAGAAGTTCATGTGCCTAAAAAATATATGTACCTTTAAATATACCTTGAAAAAGTCATATGACCTTATTTAAAGGGTATTAGAAGGGTGTTGTGAATGAATGTGATATACACCTGAAGAAGCATCTTGTGAAAGCGCTTGTGTCTGTTTGTATTAAAGCTGTTGGAGAACCTGGAGCCTGCTCTGTGCATCTTTTGTAGCTTTGGATTGTGTTTCTATATCTGCAGAGACATTTGGATATCATTGGGCTGTTTTTTCTCATAGTAAAAAGTATGTTAATACACTTTCCTAAAACAAACAGTTTTTTTTTCAGAGAAAAAATTGTGACAAAAATGTTCTCAACAACTTTTAAAATGATAGGAAAATGTACTCCCATTTAAAAATACAATTAATTCTCATAACAGTCCATTAAAACACAAACTCCTGGATAACAAAAAAATAAAAAATAATAATAATAATAATCATAATAATAGTAAACCTTAAACAATAAATATTACATGTGGAAATTTTTTTCCCAAAATGAATTATACCTGCCCAGCAGTGGAACAGCATAATCCAACTGTCGATTCTTGAAAACCTGCAGAGGAGTGTTCTCTTCTGCAGCAGGAAGGTTCTAAAGGGCCTGGCCCACAAACCTGTCTTTCAGAGAGCTCAGCTAAACCTGCTTAACTGTAATGGTTTGGGCATGTGGAAGGGGCCCTGAAATTTAGGAAGCTAGACAGCTGTTATATCCTTGGCAGGATATAACTCATATACCTAATGCTACTGCAGAACTGATCAACATGATGAACATCACTGAGTACCATGACAACCCAATACTCCGAGGAGCCCCCAGACCTAGAACCAAAGCTTTTCCTTATCTCCTGCTAGGGAGACATTTGCTGTTTCACCATACCTGGTTCCTCCTTTCTTTCTTCTTTTGTATATTTTGCCTTTTCCCCTATTTATTGAACTTTTTTTACAGTTCCCTTTTTCACAAATTCAGTCTTTCATTTTTGTAAACTGCTTAATACATGCACACACACACACACACACACACACACACACACACACACACACACACACACACTCACACACACACACACACACACACACACACACACACACACACACACACACACACACACACACACACACACACACACGCATTCAGTCTTTCATTTTTTTAAGTTGCTTAATACACACACACACACACACACACACACACACACACACACACACACACACACACACACACACACACACACACACACACACACACACACACACACACACACACACACACACACACACACACACATCTCGTACGCAAACATGCATGTTTTTAATATTTTTTAATGCAACATAAGGGCTGCTAAGCAACTTTTTACCCCACTCACAAAATCATAGTGAAAGAAAGAAATCCACTCCTGGTGTCAAAGTGAATAATGTGCATTCCAACCCTGCGAAAACATGCTTAAATGGTGGCTGCTAAATTATGGCCTTCAGCAATTTCTGTACTATCTCCCTGTACAGCAGTTAAGCCTGCTCTACACCCTGGGTGGCAACCAGGATACTATTTAAACATCAGACATGGCTGCTTATCCTTTATCCCTGATGACATAAAATATTTTGAGATGGTGGCTGTCAGCATATATACCCATGCAATAATATTTTCTTTTTCATCAAACAAAGGACCAACTTCTTGAATCTCATTTCTGATGCTTTAAATCACATAATCCACATTCTAAACTTAGTAATTACATATAATAGCTGCTAAAGCGTTGAGTTCCTACAGGATTAATCTAAATTTTAACAGAAATAGAGCTCTTATTATCTAGAACTATTACAAATACAGAGGAACTTGTTTGACCATTCCTAAAGCCCTGACACAGTATTAGCCACCTCTATTCAAAGAGACTGACCTTTAATGCATTAATATCAGCCATCCTCGCAATCCTTTACTGAAAGCTAGACATCTAATTGAATATATTTGGGACACCAAAGCATTGAGTAATGCTTTCTTTGGTTTCACTTGGCTGTACCCTTTGCATATATCCAAAAAAGTGCAAAGACAATCCCAGGGATTCAAGAAGCTCAGCGCAAGGACGGTTTTAGCCTTGCGCCGAGCATCCTCACTACAGATGGTGCAGCAGCGCCATATGAATATGTATGAGGCACGCGGCCGCACCTTCGACATGCACAGGAAATGTGTGCGAGCGCAGGGGGCATGTACAAGTGCTCTATGGAGGCGTAAACATGCCCCAACAGTTGCACAACCTACTATGCCTACTAGTAGAGCCCGCCTCTAATAGTAAGTCAGTAATTCAGTGTCCGTGGATTGTACAAGAGTGTCCACGAACAGTGAAATAAAACTGAAGTAGTAAACACACAAGCACGTAGTGGAATGTTGAGCCCTGTCCCTAGAACTTTCACAATTAGATTCCCCGTGTCCCTATTATACATTTGAATTGCTGCAATATCGAAGGGGTAAGCAAAGTGCAGTGTGTTTGCACATTGCTGCCCACTGCCGAGCATAGCTTACACATCAAATTCATTCAAATAGAGAAAAACATAAAGAATCAAAGTAAATGTCAATAGTGTAGTGTTTAGCACATCCGCCCAATGATCAGGCATTCACAGTTCGAGCCCAGCAATAGCCATATCATTTTCCATGTAGAATGAATGTCATTTTGCTGTAAAACTGACATAAGACTATCGCATGAGATATTTAACTAAATGTCATTCAATCAAAGTGGCACTGTCATAATGAATAAGGCACTAGTAAGCAGGTGTAAGCACAAATAAGCAGCAGTAAACATATATAAGTACCAGTAAGCAAGTCTGAGTGTGCTTGCGCAGGTCTAAGCAGTGCCCAGCATAGGAAATGTATATAAGTATATACAGATATATAATTATATTATATATATATATATCTATATATCCATCTATCTATGAAGAAAGAACAACGTAACAATAAAGCATACAAAAGGACTGAGAAGAGAATCAACAGCAACCCCAGTATTATATAGTGCTGTCAGCGTATGTCATATCCAGCTGGGCAGGAGTGAGCAAAGCACTGCTACTCACACCACAGGCAGGATACTACCAGTGGGAGTAACATTGTTGATCGGCTAAGTCTACTTTACACACAGAGGGTAGTCCCTGGTGGGACTAACCAAAGATTATATAGACCATTTGGCCTTCCGACCATTACACAAGCAAGGGCAGGTATGTTTAAGGACTAAATGGTGAGAGAGCCTGAAAATACATGAGTTGGGACAACATACGTGTAGGGCCCCTATCGATCGGGAGAGGGCAATGTGTGGAGGTGTGTCATGGCTGCGATAGCAACTGGACAATGGATGGTATGCGTGTATGTTGAACTCGGGTGGGTGTAGGAACTCTGGGTATGAAATTATGGATCCAGGAGTGCCAGGGTTGGATGGGCTGGTTCTAATCGGACCGCCCCATGGAGGTCAGTGAGTTCGTTATAAGTATATATGCATACACACATGCAGACATCTATATGTAGAAGTACATTCTCTGTAACACATTTATTCCATTTGCAGACATAAATAACATGAATGTGCCCTTACAAACCTCAGCAGTAGATAGAATAATAGGTTGTGCATAAGAGGGAAGGGACGAAACTGCTAAAATGCAGAGGTGTGTACAATGTCCGAAGTCAGTGCTGTGCTGAAAAAATCAAATGTGAGGACTTTCCCATACATGGAATCATTCCTGTGATCTGCCTGCTACGGCAACGCCAATTACTAAACCGGTCTATTTGTAAAAAAAATACGCCAAACACGTACATAATTAGGGTCTCATGTATAACATGTGCGTTACCACATAGTCATACTTATTAATTTATTGTAGTGTCATGTTAACGGGAGTAAGGATGTAATGGAGTATAGAGTCTAATCTTGACATAAAGACATACGTGTCCCATGTGGGACAACCCAAAAACTGTGAATAGTGTCCTTTTGGTAGCTCATGTCACCAATGTCTGTGGACTAAAAGTTTGGGAGTTTTGAGGATACATGGAGTGAGTATGTAGAGGTATGTGTGTGTATATCTGCCCATAGCAACATAGAGATAAACCTCTCCCTCTCCATAGTACAAATGTATACATACAGAGACAGAATACATATACATACCCACATATAGATATATACATATGCAGACACTCATAGACCCACATATAGATATATACATATGCAGACACTCATAGACCCATATATATATATATATATATATATATATATATATATATATATATATATATATATATATATATATATATATATATATATATATATATATATATATATATATATAGACAGCAATATATAAATATATACATGCATGCATATATATATATATATATATATATATATATATACACACAGATATATCTGTATATAGTAATGTATATATATAAGTTTGCCCTTCACAAGATCGAATGGATGGAAGCTCAAATTTCATAATCTCGAGACCAGAATCTCGAACTTCCATTCACTCGAAATAGTGAATGGGAGCCTTAGGTTTAAAAAAATAAAAAGTTAACTTATTTTATTTCAGGGAGATAGGTCCACTGTACCCTAGCAGTTTAAATGTGAATGTTCCGTGACCGCGCTATAGCAGAGGAATGAAAAATCTTCCATTTTGCGCTTACACGTATAGCTCGGAATGGGAGATTTCCCTTTCCTTCGCTATAGTTGTATCTCGGAGTAGGTATATTTAAGTAGGAGGGTGTGGGGGGCACAGCTCCCCCTTGTGGGGGGTGCGGGGGATGAAGCTCCCCTGCAAAAACATTTGAAAGGTGTTAATTTTTTTTTTTGTCCCGTTCATATGTTCGAGTTTCTCTAAATTTGAGATTCTGATTTCGAGTTTATGACTTTCGAGTTAAGAGAAATTCGATCATATAAAGGGAAGCCATATATACACATGTATCTATATAGGATATGATACAGCAGTTCCGAATTACATATGTTCACAGGCCTTGTATATGGGGGTGAGGGGTCCAATAAACAAACGTGTAACACGTAGCATCAACCCCAGCTGGGCCGGTGAGACATACAGACATACAATAAAAGTAAACACACCTCTGCTTCCCAGACCACAGGCAGGATACCACCAGTGGGATAGACCTGCCAGGTCCGATCTTGAAACAAAGACATTGATGTCCCTTGTGGCACACCCAAAAATGAATGATCATCGGAGTCAGTCCCAGTAATGATTCATCAAACCAGGCTGTAGACGTACATGGACCAGTAGGTTGTGCAAGCCTGATAACCTATGGGTTGACACAACATACAACATGTGTCCCGGCACGCGGAGAGTGGGCAGTGTGTAGTGGTGTGTTTATACCCCACCTGCACCCACAGTAAGGGTGAGTGCTGTAGAGGAGGGGCAGGTGGGGGAACTATGGGTATGCAATTATGGGCCTAGGCATGCAGGTGTTGGCTATCGCAGTCATATTAGGACCACCCCAGGGATGTAAGTAATATTCTGAAATGGGCATAGCTGATACCCATACCTCTCTACCCCTAAGAGTAAATCCACTGGACAGGACATAAACCATTGGGAGAACAAATAGGGACCATACCTCTTAACTGTCCCCGATTTCCAGGGACGTCCCTGATTTTGACTCAAATTCTAACTCTGTCCCACTTAATCCCTCCTAAAACTAGTGACTTTTGAAGGAAAGGTGGTGAATTACACGTAATAAATAATGACAACAATTAAGAGTTATAAACATTATTTACCTCAGAAAATGTGTATGAATTCATATGCTCTGAGTCTGGCAATGTGCCAGGTTAATAGCACTAATAATTAAATGTGTCTCTGATGTTGTTGTGTGTCCCTGATTCAGTTGATATTTGTCCCCAATCGTTTCAGAGGTCTGATAGGGACAGAAAGCACATATTCCATTTACAACCTTAGAAAGATAATAGACTATTAGATATGCAGTAGCATGATGACTCCTCTGAAGGTTGTGGGTTCCAAAACCCAGTTACCTGTTTGCATTGAAGAGTGTCAGTTCCCATGTATTAGCCAGACAGGTGCAGATTGTAAGAGAAACACACCAATGATATGAATCAAACTCTGGACAGGCAGCAGATTCTGTACAGTCGAACGGCATGTTTTTGCCTAATGGGCAGCCATTCCCGATACTGTAGGCATGTAATCTGATGTAATAGACATCACAAAGTAATATCGTAGTCCTCACTCCCACCCTTTGCAAGTGCAAGACAAGCAGGTGTAAGCCTGTTTGGCCACCAGTATGCGAGTATTAGACGGGTTAAGCAATGTAGAGGCTAACTGAGTGTAAGAAACTGTAACCAGAGGTTAGCATTGCTTAGCTCCGCACAAACCCATGCACTCCCGCTCACAACTGCTTTAATGTGCTGTAATCACTCCATATCTAACGGTTTTGTTCTGCCCAGCAACAAAATAAATGGCCTCAGTAAGGCTCGAAACCAGGACCCTGCATACACAGCTAATGTGATTTACCACTAAGCCATGGCAGATATACAGACATTGGATGTTATCACAAACATATCATCCAGTAAAGTCATTCAACAATATAGGAAATGTATTCCATCATGTAGATGTATGTGTGTGTGTTTATGTCCAGATATAGATACATAGATATATATATAGATATATCAAGAACATCCCATGTGACAACAAAGCAATACAAAGGAATAAAAAAGGGAAACACCAGCAATACCTGTAATATGTAGTGGTGTTGTCCTATGTAATATCAAGACACCCTCAGACAGACATGTGTCATTAATACAAGCACATATTTATACATTGGCCAAATACATCACTCTGTGCATTTTATTTACATTAACACAACAGTTCCTGTCCAATCATTATGTGAGAACGGTACTCTTGCAAGGTGCTGTGTGCGACATCATCATCATAAAAAAGGTAAATGGGGTAACCATAGAGGAACCAGTAGTGTTGTGTGTACAGTGGGGTCATCTGCATCACGTGTACCTGGAACCTTTAGGACTCATGTGCATACCAGGATTGTCTGCCTGAGAGACAGGGGTGAGGACAACTGGAGTATGTTGTGATGCATATTAAAAGGGTTACATGTGTCCAGCGGACATGTGTGTGAAATGGACAGCCATGTATGGGGCAAATGTTGTTCTAGGAACTGATTGGCCTTTTGTTTCTGTAGGGTGAGAGTGGGATGTGTTGGAAGGAGATTAGGTATGCTTGTGGAGGATAGGTTGGGTAGGATGACAGACAAGACAGTATGCAGGTTTGGTATATGACACATGTGGGGGGATACACCTTGGATGGGGAGGGGTGTTCGGCAGTCACAAGCCCATGAGCCCCCAGATGGAAACAGTGGGATGGAGGTCCCCAGCCATGGGCAGCCACTACTGCACCAAAATAGGCACAAAAGTGGCTGTGCTGGGGGCTGTCTAGGAGGGGCAGGCTCACCTTATAAATGTGACACTCTACCCTCAAGCTGATGTATCTAGCATCAAAACCCCTATTTGAGTCCCCTATGTACCATGTCCGGGACTGTACGACAGCAGACAGGTTCCTGTGTGGACCTGCTCCCAGGGGGCACAAGCCCCATCCTCAGTGGCAGGTTCCAAAAGAAGGTGGTGCAGAACCAACAGAGGAGGAGGTTCAAGGCTGGGCCCCAAATGTGCTGGTGCCTGGTGCCATGGCCAGCTGAAGAGGGACAGGAGGTACTGCCGGGACCTCCAAACCCATACAGCCTATGGTGTTGCAGTTTTGACAAAGATATGGCTTAGTAATAGTCAGCAGCATTCAGGATTACTTATAACAGCATGCATAAATGTGACCATCAACCCAACACAACAGACGATATACATTTGCAGAGGGAGTACAACACATGCATATATACTGCATAACATCTGTTCAAAGTGTAGAAGACTTGTGACTGCAGCTATGAACAGTGGACCATTATTGGCATGTCACTGAGAACCCCAGACAATGACTGTCATACCACTGTTTCATGTGACATATGTCCAATCAGGGATGCAATGGCAGTAACTATCATCACTATCACCATGTACTGACTGCAGTCCTCACACTATGCTTCTATAGTTCACAGATGTGTGTTCAATGAGTAACACAGCAAACAAATGGTTACACATACTGTCCAGTCCACAGATGACCCCACAGATGGGGGTTCCCTCACAAACAGAGCACTGTCTTGTCAGTTTTAAAACATACAGACTAGCCATTACCACACACAACTTGTTAAACTGGCAGTAGTCTCAATGAAGCATAGCTACACTTACATGCTGTGGTCATGTCTGGCACATCACCCTCCTGACTTTAGGCTATTTTCCACTGTGCATATTGTTTGAGGAACATCCAGATATCATCTGTGATGCCGCTTACCAAACACCAGATCCAGGTTCCACTCACAGCGACTGTCATGGGCACACACCAACATGATGTTCCTAGATATTGTACTGTGTTTCCATGAGACTGGCTATGGGAACATCACCACATCTGTTCCACATGCAGTCAGCTAGAGGAGGACTGCAATAGGTGCAGAGGCCATCACCTGATCATGACCATCACTTAGAAAACACAAGCTGCTGCTGAGCAGGTGTACAACTCCACATCCACCAGAGAGTGTTTGGGAAGGGCAGACAGAGGCAAAGTACCTCAGAGAAGGGTTTGGAGACTAAAATCTAAGCATTGTCTGTCACACACCTACTAGTACAGGGGTTCAAACCTTACTATTGCAAGTGCATGCAGTTACTCCATGTGCCACAAAGCTGACATGGTGGTGTGCTGTAAGAACATATATGTTGTCATTGTCAACACAACCACACTCTCTAATGGACTCAGACACATTGCCACACATTGCCAGGTCCACAAATACACTTCCTAACTACTTAGATTGCCACACTGCAGTAATGCACAGGTACTACATGCACCACAGAGGATATCCGGAGGTTCTATGGGCTAGTGCATGTGAATGTGTCTGATATCAGTTGGTATACCAATGGGAGTTATACTAGGTGTGACTGTGGTTGGAAGCATCATACCCCACATGCAGACACAAGGTGCCAGTACTGACATGCATGTGTGCATTGCTTCATGGGTGTGTAGTGGTTGGCTGTGCAAGATGGCCTTACAAGGCTGGGTGAGGAGTAATCCTTGGCATCACACTACCCGACAATGGTGTGCAGTGTGGTACAGGGGTGTAGTTTCTGAAATGTCCCACATAGATGGGTATTGTATGAACTGTCCTGACATCCTGGTTACCATTGTGTATGGCCATTGCTTTGCAATGCATGCCATGTCTGTGTTTGACTGTCCTTGACATGGACATTGCCTGGGATGTGCACATTCTACAATAATGTACAGTGACATGTACAAATGTACCTGGTTTAGCTGGCACATGTTGTTTACACAGACTGTTATCCTCAGATATGCCAATACTGGCCTGGTGTGGCAGGACCTATTTATAGACAGCAGGTTGACCCTGCACCTGCATTGATAGCATGATACAAGTATTCCCTGGTGTCAGTGGCATCAGTCCATACAGAGCACATGTATAAGGCATTGTATGGCCTCTATGGATCACATTTGATGGGACCACATATGTTGCAGGCATCCAGTGGGGAATATAGTGAAGGCACATTGTCCACAATTATGTGCCTATTGTACTGCTGTACAGGGTGCCATGCCCTCTGCAGCCCACTGCAATCACACCATGCCTACTATCTGTCATCAATGTGCAGGGTACTAGCAACATAGCGGGATATTCTAGGCAAGTGTGTTTGTGTATGACACATGGGTTCAGAATGTATTCCGGGTAATGGTAGGGTTGCATACTTTGTTCACCAGACCTTTTTCCAGATGTAGGGTATGGCTTGCCAACACAGTCCCTTGGCAGATTGACATCTGTACTCCTCGTGAGGTGGACATTGTGACATATAAGATGGACACTATATAGGAAAACTAAAAAATCCACTACCCAACATGTCCTGTGGTTAGACACTCACAGCTACCTCCACACATGCTCTGACTGCCAAACACACACCTGTCATGTCTTGGAATATAATCCCTACCTAACTAGTTTATCATATTACAGCATTACACAGTTATAGCACGTGCTATGGAGATTACTGGGCTACAGTAGTCCCAGAGGTGTATTACTAGGTGGGTGACAACAGCAGGATTGCCAAAGGTGGTTATGTGAATTGTAAAGAGTGTGCATACTCTAAAAAGCATTGTTCTTTTCTCAGGCAGACAGACAGACACACACACATACACACAGTTATCTTGTCTTGGACTATAACCCCTACTTAACTAGTTTATCATACTACAGCATTATGCAGTTACAGCACGCGCTATGGAGATTACTGGATTACAGAAGTCCCAGAGGTGTATTTCTAGGTGGGTGACATCAGCACGATTGCCAAAGGTGGGTATGTGAATTGTAAAGAGTGTGCATACTCTAAAAAAGTGTTATTATTTTTTCAGGCAGACAAACACATGCCATGGGCTTGTCTTGGAATAGAACCCCTACCTAACTAGTTTATCACACTACAGCAATATGCAGTTACAGCATGCTTTACG
Organism: Protopterus annectens; assembly: GCF_019279795.1. Taxonomy (NCBI): domain Eukaryota; kingdom Metazoa; phylum Chordata; order Ceratodontiformes; family Protopteridae; genus Protopterus; species Protopterus annectens. The sequence goes on from NC_056735.1 coordinate 1,219,140,721, forward strand.
CAGAATACTGGATTGCAGTACTCCCATAGGTGTATTTCTAGGTGGGTGATATCAGCAGGATTGCCAAAGGTGGTTATGTGAATTGTAAGGAGTGTGCATACTCTAAAAATCATTGCTACTTACTCAGGAAGACAGACACACAGTTGGCCTGTCTTGGACTTGAACCCCTTTTTAACTAGTTTATCACACTACAGCAATATGCAGTTACAGCATGCACTACAGAGAATAGAAGGCTATAACACTCGCAGAGGTGTATTTCTAGGTGGGTGACATCAACAGAATTGCCAAAGGTGAGTATGTGAATTGTAAAGAGTGTGCATACTCTAAAAGCATTGTTTCGTTTGCATGCAGACTGACTCAGTTGGCCTGTCTGGGATTAGAACACCCACCAAACTAGTTTAGCACACTACAGCATTATACAGTTTCAGCACGTGTCATGGAGACTACTGGATTGCAGCAGTCCCAGAAGTGTATTTGTAGGTGGGTGACATCAGCAGGATTGCCAAAGAAGGGCATTTTAAGTGTACTGTGAGTTGTACATGTCTGTTACCTGCTGCTTACTATCACAAAAAACACATTTACACTTGCTTATAACTGTCCTATGCAGTCCTAATTGACAGTGTTAATAAGCCCTGCAGGTCTTGAACTCTAGACCATGCACACTGAGGTCACTGTACACATCACTAAGCCATCTGGGCTGTATACATGTTACATAGAGTAAGAGATTATAATGCACATCTTACTACAGGTATTCCACAGTACAGAAAACAAATGGGACAGTCACTTTTTGTACATATGTACAGTACCCTTGATTGTACTGTACTCTGTGAAACAACAAAGACAAGATACATATATATATATATATATATATATATATATACACATGCACATGTCTGAACACCCGTTGTGACACAGAAGGGTTCCAAAGGAACTGACATATATACAAAACAGAGGCATCTTCTGTGTTATAACAGTTAAATCTTAAGCAGGTCACCAGAGAAGGGATGGCTGTTGTGTCTGTGGTGTTTGGGGTGGGGAATGATGGCTAATGTAATCTACCCTGGGGATTGTGGAGTTAGGGTGGGGGAATGATAAGTATGGACTTACACCCCGGTGACCACTTCTGTGTCACTGCTCGACAGTGGCACAGGGAAATAACATACCCAACTGTAGTTGTGCTTGACTGTGTATTCTTTACCATTCCTAACTATGTAATACTTTGTAGCACATCTGTGCTGTGTGGTCACCACAAATGGCTACCATGATGTGCTAAAAGACATTACACATGTGTATGCCTGGCTACAGGGTAGTCACACACACTAGCCAGTATTGTGCATATACGTCTTACCTATGTAAAGGTAACTAGTACAGCTGTATGCAGTTGGGGTATGTGCTACAGAACACATACAATTACACTTACTCCGATTCCACTTCTGAGCTGGGTGACATCACAGGGCTAATTACTTGTGGTGTGGATGGGGGGAAGAGAGAGGATGAGCAGTAGACAAGGATAAAGGTCAGTGCAAAAGGTGGTATTTCTTTGGAATGCAGCAAAACCTACTGTCATGTCAAGATGCAGATACCACACACAACCATTTGCTGGCACACACACTCAGTTGCCAGTGGTGGGATCAGAACTCTTGCCTATCTACAGATCACTATTATAGCACTACACAGTTAAGAGATGTGCCACAGTGATTACACATTCCAAGGCACTCAGAATGCCGTTCTAAGACTGAGGACAACAACAGGGAGACTGACAGTCACGAAGTACATAGCTGTAAACCTGTGTGTTTAAAGTAGGTGTCTATTAGAACCTGTATGCACAAACAAGACACATCATCTGTAGGTAGTACATAGGTAGGCCTGAGAGGTATAGTTGTAGCACAACAGGAACCTGAACTGGAGTATGCCCATCTGTGGAATGGACAACTATTATCACTATACAGGGTTACAGTGGGCATGCTCATACACTTTATAGCACAGGGCCATTTGGGATGCACTATGACTATAACTATAGAAGGTTATACTGGGCATGCTCATACACTTAGCAACAAAGAGCTTGTTGGATGCACTGACTCAAATTACACAAGCTGGCAGTGGGTATGCTCATACACTTAGTAGCACAGGGCTGTTTGGGATGGACCCCAATTCTAACCACAGAAGAAGGCCACAGTGTGCATGCTCATACACTTACATGTACAGAACCCATTGTAATGGACTCCTATTGTAATCACACAGGTTTACAGCTATGTACATCTTACCTGTCAGTGTATATGCACATCATACTGGTTTACTACCGGATACCTGTATGTGGCCCATAAATTATATATCTGTGTCTGTGCTGTGTGATACACATGCATACATGTACATGAAGTACTGACATATATATGTTAAGTATACACATTCATGAATGTGTGGAAGTGGCAGATAATAGGTTACCTGGGACACACATGTGGATGCTACCTACAGCATGTGTCAGACACCTTGCTGCCCTGAAAGGCATACATTGATAGCAGGTTGTGAACAATGGCATTATACGTGGAACAGTGACATGTGCAAGCATAACGTATGAGCCATATTGTGTAATGGTACTGAGGTGCAGGTGTCAAGATGACCTCTCCCAGCTGTGTTAGTAGTTGTCATTATTAGTAGGACTGCTACCCTAATTATATCTCACATTGGTCATATACACAAATTTCTGCTGCTGTCCGTCACCTTACATGAGGCAGGCATTTGCTACCAAGCACATTACTGCCACTTGCAGTGATGTCATGGTATGAGTGGTAACTGCTAGACCAAAACAATGAGCCAATGTTCTACTGTTATTATAATGTTGTCCAGTGTCTGTCATTCTGGGCTGTCATGACTGAATGACAACACAGAGTACATGCATCCATGTTTCATGTGTGTGTGGATAATACCTTGGTCGCATTTACCCATATAGCCACATTCCAAGGCAAATGTCCTACACCCAGAAGTAACACCCTGACACCTACAAGACAATTGCATTGGAGGCTTATGCTAACCAGTGCTAGATGTGTGGCTTTAGTAATCCATTTGCTCAATGTAGAACCTACAATGGGGAATACTGACATCTGTGCAGTGAGGAACACGTGGCTGAAGGCTCTGTAATGCACAATTGCACTACCACCATATAACTCAGATCCAGACATGTGGGCCATAACAGTGGTATGGACCATTCCAGGTGGTGGTGTCCAAATATTCATAAAGGCTACTCACATGTAAATACCACTGCTCCGACATAACTAATCACAGAATGAGTCAGGTACATGTGACAGTGACAAATGCTGCATTCTAGGTTGTATCCTCATATAAATCCACCACTTTGTCCCCAGACTACCAACACACATCCATATGTGGTATGACATAGTATGGTAGACCACCAGATAAGCTTCGATTGGTGGACTGTACCTAGGCCTACATCAACTGTGTAATGTACCCATGTACAGACACAGCTGCATAATGTTTTATGCAATGCAATAATACCATTGTTTGTAACCATCTCAGTTGTACACATGCCAGGGTCCCTCGGATGTTGTCAGCATTAACACGATCGACTGTTGCTGTACACCATTAAAGAACACACTCATGGTTGGTTATGACCTAACTGTACCTGCCCTGGATATGTACATCCCACACTCATACAACATAAATGACATTACCATAGCTTTTGTTATCCTTTCTACATACAGGTGACTACAGTCATTACACACATGCACATAGCAGATAGCATGCTAACAGCACATAAGGTTTAATATCTATGTTAACAGAGGTAATATTCCCTCTCTACTGGTCACCCATGACACCTATCATATCATACAACACCCCATGTGGCATGTATGTCATTAAACATGTCCACCTAATGCAATGCCTACAAACATACCCAAATAACAGGATCATAGGACCTACATGAGGCCTGTATTGACAGACTCAGGGAAATCCAGCTCTGCTCTGTATGTTCCTGAGTAGTCAAAGGTGATATTTTCATGACATGTACAGCCATGTGTGGCCACAACCTCTACATTTACCCCATGTCAACAATTGCAAGCCATGCATGCTGTGTGCTGTCTGGACATTAGCCTTAGTACCGCAATAGCCCGTATGTCCTGGGGTGAGATTTTACAAGCCACAGTCCACGCACATGCTTGAATGAAGGTACTGCCTAGCTCTAACAGAGCAGATTGCTGGCACTCTTCCAGTAAACTTGAGGTGTGTGTGGCAAATATGATGTGCTCACTGTTGACCATTACAGTGCCCTGGCTTTGCCATGGCACTGTCAAGTAACAGTTTGTAGGAGCATGACATGGAATAATGCTGTGTGTGTAATGCTGATATGTGCTGTTGTCATATATGTACACTTGGCTACACTGTGAAGGTGGTGGTGTCCTACCAGTACATGAATACAACATCCATTATGGTGTAATGCTCGGCTATGTTTCACACATGGCATGGGGAAGGTGTGGAATGTATCCTCTTGACCTGCTAGTGCACTTACTGATGTAGACCGCATATGTGTACAGGTTTTAATGTTTGTTTAGATTCCATGTTTGTACAGTGTCTGATGTCTGAAGGTGACTGTTGTCTTAGTACATCATGCCATTGCAATACGGCCTCAACATTGCCAACTGTATATGGTGATATGCTCTAAGTACAGTAAGCTGTACATGAGGTATGGACAGATGTTTGGAGATGACTACTAAGTGGTGGGGCTTCTTTGCAGATAAATGATTGCTGTGGACAGCTTGCTGGTGTGTTACAACCATTCCTACAGTAACCTGTGTAACTGCTAATGTCAGGTTTTGTTAATTGAAGTGGATGACAGACAATGTAAAATGCAGCAAGGGTGACACTGAAGACAAACCTCATGACACCTGTAACAGTAAAACCTCCCCATGCATATATTGTGCATATATCAGCACAGTTGGCAAATGAAAGAGTCAGTAAGCTTTGTAACAAATGCAACAGTGCTGTACTTCTGTAATACCTATCATGAGATAGGCAGCTCTTTGATTCACAGTACTGGCATGTGTGGATGTGTGTGTGTCCATATATGTCACATATGGTTGAGAATACATCCCACATGTTTTCACTCTCCTGAACACTGTCGTTGACACCAGTACAGAGTGAAGTGTAGAAAGAAAGGCATAGGCAGGTGGTTGAACCTCACACATGTAAAGTTTATGTATGTGCGTGACATAGGTTTATATCTTTGTGAATGCCACAGTGTGTGTGCATGTGTGTGTGTGTGGGGGGGGGGGGGCTGTCTGTGTGTATGACTGTCCGGTCCCTGGAGTGAGGCTGTATTTTACCAAAGTGAAGTGTTAATGTCCCCTCCCCCCATCCACTCAATGCAATCTAGTATCCCTGTTGATATCATCAATCTTAGACGGACATTCTAACCACCTGTTAACATGTACACCCTGGGGTGTGACCTGTTGTTGCATAGCCTACTGATGGACCCCCCTCCCCACATACACTCACTGCACTGTAGTATCCCTGTCAATGTACTTGATCTTAGGCCATTCTGACTAATGTACATGTGTAATCTCTGTGGTGCGTATTGTAATTGCATAGTACTATAATGATGATATGCACATAGGCAGGGGTTCTCATTCAACACTGTTCAAAACTGGCAACTGTGTGTGTGTGTGTGTGTGTGTGTGTGTGTGTGTGTGTGTGTGTGTGTGTGTGTGTGTGTGTGTGTGTGTGTGTTACTGTGTCTGTGAATCCCTGAGTGTGTGGGTGTGTCTGTGTTTGCATGATGTCATGGCAGTGAGTATTACTGCTTCCAAATGAGAAACCATTACTTCCACTGGCCTTTACCCTTGTTATCCACCATACCACTATTTTACCTCCTCCCCTCTCCAGGTAACTATACCTGTGATGTCACACACTATGGATTTGATGGCTTTGAACACAGTAGCTTACGACACAGCTATCATGCTCTTGGATCATTAGAACAGTAAACATAAATGAAACATGGGAGAATATAACTGATGTTAAAGGAACAAAATGCATGCAGGTATTGTCATACTGACCTGTGGGTAGTCAACATGTACATATGGGACACTAACTGCAAACACCAACATCCCCCGGCACATGCAACTGCACCTGAAAGAAGAAAGCAGAACGTCAAGATCAACATGCTGTTAGTGTTGTTACACATGATACATACTGTCAAACATACAAAATGCATTCTAAAACTGTATTACATGGTATGCTTCTGCCTGTCAACACTACTCAACAATAGTAATCTACAATTGTCTACCTAGTATGTTCACCCTGTGCATCAGACCATATGAGCATGTCCCTGCTCCGATGGTGTGGATGACAGAGATGCGGCACAGGCATCATATGCACAGGGTGATAATGTTTGCCAGAGGCCTAGGCTGTGCCATTGGATTACATCATGTGTGTGTGTTAGTGCCTGTGATATCATTGGGCATGTGTGGATGTTATGTGTGTGTGTGTTGAGGTGCCTTACATTTGTTTCCGGTGTGTGTGTGTGAGTATATGCATGCACACAGGTCTGGCATGTGGCTGGCCTATACATGGGGTATTATTGACAGCTGCAGACTGTACAAGGCAGGCTTCACAGTTCACGGTGTCTGGCCATGGCCATGTGACCTGCGCCTGCCAGGGGTTGTACAGGCACTACCAGGCAGAGGTCCAGATTGGGCATTGTCTGATGACACATGTCCACTGGAATCCTGTACCTGTTGGGACCATCCAGGACCACGTGCAGGTGGCCTGCTCTGTCCTGGTGTGGACTGCACAGCACCAGCTGTACTGCTGCTGCTACTGCCACTATGGGAGTGGGCATGTGCAGTAGCATGTTCACATAGACCTTCAACAGGTGATGTAGCTGACCTATGTCCACATGCCCGATGCCTCACTCCCACCAGATGTTCCAGCAGAGACATTTCACGCTCGAGGATTGACATGCCATCATCAAGGACTCCCACCATGTCACACAATCATCTATCCAAAACATCTGCAAGATGATGGTGAGAATTTTCAAGTGCCTGGATGTTTTCAGTTAATGAACAGACAGCAGCCCTCTGAAACCTCAGACCTTCTCTGTTGTGCCATTCAGCACGTGCCTGCGCCTCCATTACAGCCTGAAACATGCATCTGGTGACTCCAGCTGATGTGCTTTGTCTTGCAGGGGCATGTTGGCCAGTGGTCCTCCTACGAGCAGCTCTGGGCACATGCCTGTGTGGGACATCTCCAGTCAGTTGACTGAGATCATGGTGTGCAGGCACACCTTCCATAGTCTCCACACTTCCCTGTTCCATGCTACCACCCACCAACTGTCCTTCCTCTATGGCCAGTGGTGATGGGGTATGTGAAGGCAGGGGAACTGTGTGCGAGGATGAGGAGGATACAGGTGGAATGGCAACCAATGGCACAGATTCAGCACCTGACAACCCTGCCTGTGCTTAATCATATTATCATCATCACTGCTAGAATCTGTGGGGACACTAACATCAGGTGGACCGCAGGAGGGCAATGCACCTATATCAACACCTGTGAGGGGAAGACAAGAACTGTACATTACAAGTTATACCAGACACACACACAGACACACACACACATAGACACAGACACACACAGACACACACGCTAAATGCAGGTGATATGCAGATGGCATTCAGCTTAGACAATTATAGTGGTAGTTATACATCCCTGGGTTGCACACAACAGCATGCATGTGTTATAGCAGACAGCATGCACCTTACACAGTTATAGTGGTGGTTAGCATACATACCTGTACTGCACCATTTGTGTTAGTAGCCTATACCCCATACCTGCAACACAATGCATGCACTTTGCACCATTGCACTGCACTGCACTGCCATGGTGTGTGCAACATACACCACATATTAACAGACCATCGCTGACCTTTGTACATCTGCCACTGATGCTTTGTGTTGGCCACTGCCCCTATGTGCGAGGACATGAGCAGAGGCGTATGTCGACTGAATACTATGTTTGCCTGAGCCCTAGCTTGCATATCTCCCCCAAAGCAGTGCATGTCTGTTCAGCATTATTCCACCTACCCCTGAGCTGGGTCTAGACATTGTGCATGTGGCTGTGCACACATGTTTGACATGGCTGTCTCTACTTTGCAGTAGTGCCACAGATCAGCGCAAGTTTACAGTACACCGGCCTGCTGTGTGGCGTATGACCTTGCCAATCACATGTAGTATGACATGTCTTCTGCTGACGTGTTGAATGACATGCATACATGTGTACACAATGGTGTCCTTTCCAATCTACAGTACAGTAATGGTGTCCCAATGCAGGGACATGTTATATTAACATGGGCCTACAGCTAATGCAATGTTGTCTGTCTGCCCTACAAATATGCAGTGACATACTGCACATTGAGCTGATGTGCATAGCCATTGCAGGGCATCATGTGGCATCACAATTGCTATACAGTGTGAGCTACTAATAGCTCATAGCCATGACTATGTTCACATACGATACATATCTAATGTGGAATGTGACGCACTTCACTGAGGTGTATACACACTAAACCCTAATGTGGAATGTGTGACACAGGTCACAGAAGGGTATATGGATGACACCCCTGCACATCTGCAACCATGCTACTGATGCCTGGCAACTATGCCCACACATAGCTAATTTAGCAGTACTCTATGACCCACATTCCATCTGTGTATCTCACACACATGAGGAGCAGGCATGACAGTGATGTCTGACACCAGCAAGGTGAATGTACTGTATCTGTGGCCTGATGTGGTTGTACGTGTATGTTGTGCAACACATCTATGTATTTGGATACTGTATAGGTGAATGCTTTCATGTCGTGACACACTTAAGATGTTCAAGACATGTTATGTGGTGGCTTCATGTTATGCCTACACAAGCTGTGCACAGGCCTGTATGATATTTAGTGTTTCACATCTGCAATATCACAATTACACAAAGGCCATAGTTGTATTGTGTTGAGCCAATGTACAACAGGGTGTACACACATGTACATCACTTCTACTGTGTGTGTTGCTTCTTGTCTCTGGCCATCCTCCATGGCCATGTGTACACATGTTCTGTCCAATGGTTGTGATGGCCATCTTATTTCACATGACAGTATTATCCCATATGACATACACCCATATATGTCATATGCTCCACTGAGGACAGGGTTATGCAGACAAAGGGTGGTATGTATGGGATGTAAAACATCATGTTTTGCAGGATAGTTGAGCAGTATTGCAGTCAGCCCACTACATGTCATGGAAATGTCAGATAGCACATGGCATTGTGTGACATTCATAGTAAGGGTATAATCCACAAGGGTGTATCCTGTGGGACAGTCATACTCCAGCTCCAACACATTTAGAGTGCGTGCACACATATGTTCTCTGCACAGTACTGTTCATATTCCTAACATGTGTAATGCTGATCTGTAGTACCTGTCCCTACAGTGAAACACACCTCCATCATTGTATTCACAGTTGTCCACACATCTGGCAATGACAGTTTGGAAGGTTTAGTGTAGGCGTTTCATATAGTCTTCAATTGTTTCACATGGGTAACCACTGTGATGCATTGCAGGTCTAACCAGTGTCTATTAACAGGACCACCATGCATTATGTGTATGTGTGTTATGGCAGATAGCATGCAATTAATATGATCCATGCATTATCAAGCCTAGTAAATAATAACAATCTCACCTGACACAGGCTGCTGTCACTGCAAAATGCCAGAGGTACCTAAACAGAAGTGTCACAGCAGTAAGATCATTATCCACACCTGTGTGATAGCCACAGGGTGCAATGTCCATGTTATCACATAAGCCAGTACAATACACTATACTATGGAGTATGCACATCAGTGCTACAGGGTGCAATGTCCATGTTAGCACATAAGCCAGTACAATGCACTATACTATGGAGTATGCACATCTGTGCATACATAGAGTAGCAGACTATAGTATGTGGCATGTGTGCATACATACCTTGCATATGATGTTACATTACATATTGTACAGTAACATATGTACCTATGTGAAATATAGTTGTGTTATATGTGCAGTACTGTTTTACCAGACAACTCCAAGCTTGGTGGATGAGAGGCACCTACCTCCACAATACCAGCTAAAGCTTGTGATGGAGGTCTGCATGTGTTGCCATGTTGGCCAGTAGCTCCTCGGTATGTGTGAGTGGGGGCTGGGTGAGTGGCCCCCACCTGTTGCACCTTGTTCCCTGGCAATTGCATTAGCATGCTGTTTCACCCATCTTATGAGGTCAGTGCAGTGTTGGCGCACCTGCTGATAGGTATGATTGTGACCGCCAACATCATTTACCCTCCTGTGGAGTTCCTACCACAGGGCATCCTGCTGCTGTGCATCCTGTGGCACATGGCTGAAGAGTGGTGTATGGTTGTTGAGGAGGTATGGGATGAGGGCCTCATCCTCCAAGTAGCTGTACACTGGCAGCCTGCGACATGGCATACCTAGAAAGCACAATGATGGAGACAGGTCACAGTAACTCACAGAGAAGTACAGAAGTACAGCTGAACATACATGTGTATCAAATTTATTAAAATTACAAATAAGTCCTTGCAAATTTACATGACACTAACACCACTGACATGTATAAGTCACACACATTTGACACTTACTGGTGATGTGACGTTATCACCATATATGTGTGTGTCATGTGATGACATTGCTCATACTCCATGTGGATGTTGTCTTGACGTGGGCATGTCTGTTTGCCTGTACTGGTGTCTTTACCTATCAGCACATGCCTGGATGTGTTCAAATTAATGCAATCAACCTTAATGCTGTGTATATGTCACATATATGGTCATACATAGCCATTAGGGAAATGACCTGTTACCCTGCAGACTTGCAAGAATGTATGTGTTTTTCCAAATTCATCTACATGGCACTGTACAGCTGTGTAGCATCCTGCCATGTATTGCCTGTGTTCCGCATGTGTAACACATGGGACAATAGCTAACCTGATGATATTTGCAGGGTTGGAAATCAACTATAGCATGTACGGTCATAGTGATCTAGTAGGCTATATGCCCTGAGCCATTTATGAGCCTAGGCAGACAGGTTACCTAGTCTGTAGGCAACAGACAGGTAAGTTTCAGTGGCCAATTCAAGCAATGCCACAGAACTGATCCACAGGTTTACTGATATATTTGGCATGTGGTCATCACACCATGTCAAAGAGAGGGGTGATGGGCAGCTTCACTGGACAGGGATGCATAGTATGGCAAGAGTATGTTAAGTGTATGGGACAGAGATCTGTCAGGCATGTTATGATCCTTGTACTAGAAAGGTGGATGTCCATGAAGTATGTGTTTATTTGGGATCAGGATGTGTTAATTGTAGCATGTCCAACACCTCTGAGTTGGACATGGCTTTATTCAGGGTAGGCTGCATGCTACATAGTGCAGCTAGGTATTGGAAAGGGCAGTGTAGGCCATCTACACATGGACAGTAACCCTTAAAGGAAATATGTGATCTATTATGGGTCACATGAATGTTGAGTATGGCTGAGCAATTATCTCGATATTCCTGGATGGCACCCTGTCATGATTAAGGGTGCCACATATGACTACCTGACTGGTGTGAAGAAGTAACTATCAAAAGAAAGACTACTGTCCAGCTGCATCTCATACACATATAGTTGCCATTATGTTGACCGCTGCCTAGGTGGTACTTCATGGGTACAGGGTTTTTAACATAGTTGATGACAATGCAATTCTTAGCTGTCACATTGTGGTCATACGTCACACACCACACATCTGACACACAAAGGCCCTTCTGTATGTTGAATGCAGCACACATTGTGTCAACTATTGCTCCTAGTTCATAGTAATTTGCAAACATCAATAGGCTGATTCCTTCTGTGTTAGTCTGTGTGGTATAGATAACAAAGAGGGGGAGTACCAGGAATGAACCCTGTATTACTGTGGCTGGCACTGGTTTAATGTGCATGTATTAGTCAGACACCTTCTGTAGTATTGGTTCTGCCAGCAGTCCAGTTGCCAGCCACTCCTGTGACATAGGAATATACACCTAGTTTACTGAGTGTAGCTTGAACACAGTATGGGTGATGGTGTCCTACGACCTGGCAAGGACATGATATGCAGTGTGAATCAACCCTACTGTCATCTACATCTGTACTGAGTACATCAAATACGTTGATCATGGTTCATGGCCTTAAAGACTAGACTCAGCAGGGGAGTTGTGCACTATTTCCCATTATCAATGGTGTCTCCCCCTTTGTGGGGTGTGATAACTGTTGTGGTGCACCATTCAGTGTGTACACAGCCTGACATGGAGCTATGATTGAACATGATGTGTATGTGGATAGCTGATTGTTCTTACATTTCTGTAGGATACACCCTGGGGTGTTGACAGGTCCCATGAAAGCTGAATGTATGGCTCTAGAGAGTGCAGCTTGTACCTGCATAGTTGTTATTACAGGGGCCCTGTAGTGTACATGGATATATTACTAAGTGTACCTGTTGGGGGGAGGTGGGAGTGGGTTTAGGGTCTCCAAGACCCTATCTGGATGAACAGGTACTATTTCTGTAGGTGCAGTACTTCCCATCCATTAGTGCTGTGTAGCACGGCAGGTCTTGTCATTGCCATTACGATTAATGACACAGCTATAGAATGTTCTGTGCTTGACCTCATAATATGTGTCCGATTAGTTTAACAGTAGCTTTGCGTGGTTTTATATGGTGTATCTGCATCTTACTCAGGCTGACCAGAGATCACCTACACTCATGTGTGTTCACTCTTGCAACAGTTACTATCTTCTGTGGTACAGTTTAAAGCAAGGTACTACTAGTTTGCCTTCTAGTTTGTGTTTGATTGAATCCTGGTTCTATTTCAATGGCACAATTACTGCACGTATGTGACTGCTTAATGTTCATTTGTGTAGGATTCAGCATTTGCACATGCATTGTCCATCTGCATGGGAGCCATGACAGTCACCACTCTGCTCTTAGGAAACATAACATTGGCATTGGAGACTGGCTATGTGTAGCATACTGTTAGCCCTGTTTGTGTGACTACTGTGATCCAGGTCATTGGGGTTGATGGAATCCAATATACATTGAGCGCAGGTGTTGGTACATGAGGAGTCTTCTCAGTTCATAATGGAATAGTTGAGAGTAGCCATTATTATGGTTTTCTGTCTCAGACCTAATCTTCCCCATTGCAGCACATTATGACAGTTAGGAAATATGTGGCATGGTGGGTGAACTGTCGCAAAGTGCAACTTGAATTCCACTTTGGCACAAAGGTAGTTGCTCAGCATAATGCATCTGAAGTTATGCAAGTGCAACTAACATGGGGGTGTACATATCCTTCAGGAATATGGACACACCTATGACCCGTGTGCTCCAATAAAGGATAATGGGCAAGAGGTGAGGTATGTGTTATAACATGGTCATGCAGGTGTGCTCTCTGGAGCATTTAAACATGTCTCAGCCACTGTACATATATGTTCTCCATGTTAGGGATTGACATATGTGTGTCCATATAGTGTTTCTGACATGTATCATTGTGTAGTGAGACCTGCAGTTTATTGCTTGGCTGTCACTGTAACAGCAGTGGACCTTCACTTGAACTGTGCATGATGAAGGCACTATAGGGGAACCATGTGCCCTAGGCAGTATCCAGATTCCCAGGGGAGACAGGTGCAGGGCCTGTCTGGCAAAGCATCAGGGTCTGTCAACCATGTTAACCCAGGCAGACAGATACTGGATACCGTTTGACTTGCACCACTACACTAGACAATTGTGGAATACAATCCTTTTGTCCCTGTACTGCAGTATCATTCTCGCCAATGGCAGAATGCTACCCAAGCCTTGCGACATACCTGCATGGGCTACAAGACCTGACATTCCTACATGTGTTTCCATGCAGTCCAGGCTACTGCATCACAGGTCCTGCACAACAACATGGAATTTGCCAGAGCCATGTGTATAGTTCAAAAGGTGGTCTGAGTGTATGGGTATGTGGCTCATCATGGCAGACAGGCAGCTGACCATATGTATGTCCTTGTATAGGTTGGTGTGCAACAGTGCTAGAGTTTGCATTAACAAATGAATACTGTTGGGTATGTTTCTAGCCACGTGTTCTGAGGTGTGGCACAATTATGCAAATCATGTCATACAGTTTGTGTATATCGGTGTCTGTCTCTTCCAGCTTGGGAGGTCACTTGTTTGGCCAGATACTCAGAAGCAACTGTGAATGTGTGTGATTTCTGGTACTGTGTGTGAATGTCCTTACTGTGTTCTGGTAAGGGTATGTGTTGGTTGTGATGATAAGATGCATGTGTTAACCTACACCTCATGACTGTCCAGTCCAGTCATGGCTGTAGACTGGGCTGTCTTCCAGCTTACCCCTGTAGTTGTATCCCAAACAATGTGTGGGGCATGGTGTTAAGTTGGTTTGACAGTGTGCATGGCATAGAGATTACATTCCCCCAGGAGGGCCACATACACAAAGCTGACATTAGTAAACACCAGTAGCTGACTAGTGGACATGCCTGTATGAGCATTCATTCAGTACTACAAGTACCAAGTACTGTATTTAGTTTACTTATTGCTTATGAAGATGTTTTAGACAGTGATGCTCACATGTACATATTTGTGTTATGGATGTGACAACACTGGCTATTACAGAAACATTGTAGCTACCGTTAGCAGCAATCCTCCTCTGAGGAGCACATCACATCCTGTTAGTTGATTACAGATGATGCAGGTGTCTACAGGTCTGTTTCCTTCTCTGGGTATATACTCACATATCCACCAAGACCATGAGCTCTGTTGGGCACAGACACCCACTCTCCAAACAGAGTCATGTATCAATAGACTCTGATGCCACTATCAACATGATGAGGATATAATCAGATAGTGTAAGCTATCACCTATGAAGCAGCTATTATACATCGGCAGCTGTCTCCTACATCTTACACTGCTACTGCAGATGTTACACTGGAGTTAAAGATGATATGCAGCCTGTTTCATTACCAATACTGTGCACTACCTTACATACAGTATATGCAAGCGGTGGTTAGGTTGGCAATGAGAGGTTAGGGTACACAAACCTGGTGGTTCAACCAGTGTGTTTCTAGTCTCAATATCCACTCTATGTAGGTGAGCACATAGCCATTTGGCCCAGCACTGTAACAAGGGTCACTACACATTTACATAATATGTACACATGCACAGCTATTATTGCTTGCAAACGATACTAGAGAGGTCCAGCCCTGTAACAAGGGTCACTACACATTTGCATAACATGTACACATGCACAGCTGTTATTGCTTGCAAATGATACTAGAGAGGTCCAGCCCTGTAACAAGAGTCACTACACATTTGCATAACTACACATTTGCATAAAATGTACACATGCACAGCCGTTATTGCTTGCAAACATTACTAGAGAGGACCAGCTCTGTAACAAGGATCACTACACATTTGCATAACATGAACACATGCACAGCTGTTATTGCTTGCAAACGACACTAGAGAGATCCAGCCCTGTAACAAGGGTCACTACACATTTGCATAACATGTACACATGCACAGCTGTTATTGCTTGCAAACGATACTAGAGAGGTCCAGCACTGTAACAAGGGTCACTACACATTTGCATAACATGTACACATGCACAGCTGTTATTGCTTGCAAACATTACTAGAGAGGACCAGCCCTGTAACAATTGTCACTACACATTTGCGTAACATGTACACATGCACAGCTGTTATTGTCTTGAAAACAATACTAGAGAGGTCCAGCCCTGTAAAAATGGTCACTACACATTTGCATAACATGTACACATGCATAGCTGTTATTGCGTGCAAACAATACTAGAGAGTTGGATATTACATGTGTTATGTGCATGGATAGTTGCCTAGCTCTTCCAATTATCTTTGCTATCATGCTGCTAAACTGACAGATGAATACAAATGATATGTATCCTGTTATTGAGTATTGTAATTGCCAATAGACATAACTACTGTTTGCATAACATAACAGAACTGCTATGTAGAATGGAATACAGATCTGCCTAAAATACTGTACATTACACAGTTATTGGCACAATATCCCACAATGCACACCATATTTGCATGGTAAGCCCACCTTTAACATGTTCATCTTACTTATACACTCATACATATGTCGACTGTTACAATATATCGATATATACTATCCCCTGTTATAGCACATACTTGTTGGACCAGTCCTGACACTGACAGTGGCTGGAAGCGAATTGGTGAAGCCCATATCATCCCTTGTGGTGTATGCGGAGTTTGCCTTGTTACCTACAGCAGTACACACATAGAATACTATAAGCATTACTACTGCTCAAGAATACATTGCTACAAGATAGCTATTTCCACTATATGCATTGATTACACTGTAATTCTTACAGAACAGGTACTACATACGCAGACATACTACATGGTATACATACCTTCTTAGTAATGGGAGGTGTTATTGACTAGTATAATACTCGTTTTTGGTTCATCTTTCAGTGTTTTGTACTGTCCTACAGGTAGATACAGATGGTTTGAATGTGTGACAAGGCAACCTTTTATAGTTACAGATCAGTAACATGTGCTATCCCGACAACCATATGGTGTTCTTAAGTAGCTAATTACATGCACATCAGCTGTGCTGCTACTGCCTTAGCCCATAACATGGCAACAGTGGAGTATAATTGAGTACTCCACTTGGGCATTGTCCCTTTGCCTTACTTGTGAGGAAGACATCATGGAAGTGTTGTTTGGAATCTATTGCAACAGCTGTATGGAGACGAACAGTAATATATTGTATGTAATGCCTAGAGGATTTGGTCTAAATGTGAGTACTGCTGTTATATTTCTGAACATTGCTACTTGTGCAGGGTTTGTCTGTACCTAATACTTCTGCATATGTTTCAGTCTGGCCAGGTTGTCTGACCAACTCAAGGCTGCATAGCTATGCATATAATGTTAGGGGGTTTACAGTGTGCTTACCAGACATATTTAGTTTGGTGTTACTGTGTATCATGCTGTGCTGATAATCAGTACTCTGTAACACTTCCTGGTGTATGAAACTTTCAACCCTCTGAAACGGGATTAGTTCATACAAACCCTGTTACATCAGCAGCTGTTCAATTGTATAACGGCGACTATTTCACATAGGGCCATGATAGTGTGTCTGTGTCCAGGTATGTTAAGGTGTTAGCAGATGTACAGTAGTTGAATAATTGGTCATGGTATGACAGTATGTATTGATGTAATTATTTTGTTTGTGGGGCAGACGGTGTGTGCACATAGCACAAGCAGGTGTGTAGGAACCCCTTTTATACAACATCTATATGTGTGTGGGTGTTCTTTCCCTATCTGAACACCTATCCCTTAGTGGACTAATACTATGGTAATTGCAGGCTGATTCATTAAGGCACTGTTTAATGCTTCCTGTATAGCATGCAGGTGCTGTTAGTCCTTGAAATCTTTTGGCAATACATCAGAATGTAATAAAGTTTTGAAAAATGAAAGCTGTCTGTGTATTTCTGTCATGGATATTTGCAGCCATTGCAGTTGTGTTGATGACTGCATCCACAGAACATATTTGTAATAGTATATTGGCATATACTCTTCATATGTTATGTTCATATTGTTTGGAGGGAGGCGGAATGTGTGATTGCTATGGTCCATGTTATACTCAGATATGAACACTTTGGATGCTGTCTACAGACATGCATGTATGTGTATATATATATATATATATATATATATATATGTATGTAGATATATATATATATATATATATATATATATATATATATATATATATATATATATATATATATATATATATATATATATATATATATATATAGGTGTGTGTGTGTGTGTGTGTGGATATGTATATATATATATATATATATATATATATATATATATATATGTGTATTATTGCGTACGTTTATCTGTACCTCCATAGACGTGTAGATGTTTTTAACCTAGCTATATATCTACATATATAGGTAGACCTGTATATACTGACATGTCTCTCTGTATCTCTCTTTCTCTCTCTCTCCCTACATATATATATATATATATATATATATATATATATATATATATCTATATATGAGCATACACCTTTCATTGGGTACATGGCGGGTTGTCCTTTTTCAACACATTCCTCCCTTTTGTGTTTTAACCTGGCTACATACACAACTGGGATAGGTACATCCCTGGTAGCTTAGTGTTAGGTTACTCTGAGAATGGAGTACATGGTTGTGGGTTCTAATCCTGGAAGGTGTTATTATTTTACCTCTCAGAGTAGGCACTGGTAGACAAAGTGTGAATAACGCACATTTATTTGGTTGCAAGCAGGTTTGCCCGTGGTCTGGCAACATTAATCAAAGATTAAACCTGTGAAGCTCTTCTCCATTTACCATGTTTCAGCACTGCCTACCATTGGGCAAACCCGTGGAAACCCGCTTACAACTGCTTAAGAGTGCTTTAATCCACCTGCATCCAACAGCCCTTATTCTGGCCCTCAAAATAACTTAACAGCCCTTGCACCCGGGACCATGAACACCACAGTCACTGACTTTACCACTAAGGCATTGGAGATATGTACAAATGTTATGGTGTTTAGAATATACATTTTACTACAGGCATTCCTCACTACTGAAAACAAATGTGACAGTCAGTTGGTGTACATATGTCTGATACATGTTAATGTTCATATGTTTGTGAAATTAGGTGTTGCAATGTGACATGACAGGGTGTATGATGAATGAGAAAGGTTCTTATTTTGTGTCCTTTTCATATTGTCCCCATACTCCATGTATACCCCTCCAGTTCACTTACTGAACATCCGAACCAGGCCCTCCTTGATGCATGATTTCATTACCCATCATTCCTCCCCCTCCCCAATCTTCATATACCCAAAAAACAATCCCTTCTCTGGTGAATTAGGTAAATATTAATAGTAATAATACTAGAGCTGCATGTGTTTTGTGTACACTCCAATTCATTTGGAGTGCTTCTGTGTCACAAAGTGTGTTCATAGATGTTTATATATATGGCTATTGATGTATATATATATATATATATATATATATATATATATATATATATATATATATATATATATATATATATATATATATATATATATATATATATATATATATACACATATGTGTGTGTGCAGACATCACTGACATGTATATTATATATATATATATATATATATATATATATATATACATATATTTCGTATTCATTTGTAACTGTAATACCTATGTACTGTACATATGTACACAAAGTGACTGTCCCATTTGTGATCATTACAGTGGAATGCATATGGTATAAGGTGTAGTTTCAAGACTGTGAAACATGTATACACCTCAGATGGCTTAGTGGTAAGTCCCATAACTATAGTGTGCATGGTCCAACGTTCAACACCTGCAATGCTTTACAAATGTTATTTACTCCAGAATAAGGCTCATTTAAGCATGTTTAAAAGTGTTTGGGTGACATTATAGCAGCAGTTAAACACAGTTAAACAAACTTTATAATGTATAATCTGTGCGCGCAAACACGGCCACATCCGCTAACTACTCAGGATATATACATCTCACTATGTGCTGACATAACATTACATTCTCTGTGAGTGTACTCTCCAGCACATATGTGTTTATATGGGTGTTTCCAATGTTTAGTATATAGACGATTACTACCTATATATGCAAGTTGTGGTTAAGGTATACTTTTGAACATGATAAATATCCCTGCCTATATCAGGATTGGGACCTCGAAGGCACAGATACTATGCAGATGCTGTAAGCATTACACTGTTGGCATTAACATTGCTTCTGCCTAATTCCTATTCAGATGATTTCTTCCTATTTAGATGATTTCTATGTGTAAGCTAGGTTAAGCAAAGGGTGGAGACCCCCAAACTCACTGAGCTTCACTTTTTCTTGAAATAACAACATATAACAAATGTACTCTGAGACAATACATTACATTCCTAACTACATTAGGCATAGCCCCTCACTGGCACACTTCAAGGGAAACCTTGTTGTGTGAATGTGTAACAGAATATACACCCCTGGGATCATGTGTCCCAGAACCATACAACCAGGTGGTGGGGGAGCCTGTCTAGTTTGATAGCTGCAAGACCTGTTGGGGAAAATTGAATGGTGTTGAATTGTCACATTAACGTGCCCGCTTTAGATCACTAAGTGCCCCTATTACCCTCCACAACCCCAGTCTTCAACAGCTTCCAACAACTCTACCTGGAATTGGTTCATTGGCTATGCTTGACAGAGCTCAGTTACTTCCTCAATGGTGCAGAGAAAGCTAACACACTGTAGCTATGCTTCTAGTTGCTCTTGGGCAGATAGGTAGTAGGCTATATGTGAACCTCTAAAGTGCAGGCCATCACAGCCATAATATCTGAATAAACAGACCTTCAGATCACAATATACAGTGAGAAATCACCATGTAGTCAGGAAACAGTTAAGTACAGCAAGATCATACAGAACACTGATACTTAGGCACTCCAAAAGCCTATCTTGGAAGCTGGAAGACTTGTATAAGTTTAAGGCTTTCTATTGTTTACCAGTAGGGTACCTACAGGAGAGATGAAAAACAAGCACAGACGGGGACATGCAAGCACCAATACCATAGCAGTCTATGTGTCAGCCTTAGGCTTTGGAATACTGGCCAAAGCTATTGGCGCCCCCATGGTGCCTTATTTAGGAGAGTCTCAAAGGTGAATACCAGCTCCGTAAACAGCACAATAGCAGAATCAATGAGGGCTATGCTACTCAACACCAGGGGTTGTGATCACAACATGCATGCACTCACAGCACTCCTCAGGATGGACAACATCAATATCTGTGCAGTAACTGAGATCTGACTTAAGGTTCCTGAGAGAACACCAGCACTACCAGACTACAACCCATACCACACATTTCAGCCACAGAACATGGACTGACACAGACATGGAGAGGGTGTATCCATATTCATCAGGGTACCTACACCTCCAGGTTAGTGGGGCAGCATGATACCTCTGAGATCATCCATGTGCAGCTAACATCAGCCCCAACTGCAATGTAAATTATGGCCTGCTATGGATCACCCTCCATGACCCAATACCACCACTCCACCTACCTGGAGACAGTGGAGAACATGACAGTCCTAATGCACACCCTGGCATTGGTCATTGTCAACTACCAAACCATTAACTGGGAAACTTACACCAATGCTCACTTCCTAGCCCAGCACTTCCTGGAATTTATCACATCATATGCCCTGTATCAGGTGGTAACCTCCCTAATGAGTGGTGGGAACATACTAGAAGTGGTCATCACCAACATGGGCAATAGGTGCACCACAGCGGAGGTTAACCAGTCACTGGTTAGATCTGACTATGAACTATTCACTGTTTCCACACCCAAGCATCTCCACCACCCACAGATACCACAGTGTATACCTTTCTACAGCTAGATTTACACTACTATTGACAGGGGTGGGGGGTTTCACAGCCCCCATGCTAAGGGGAAACACTGCTCAAGATACAGACCGATTTACAAATGCAGTCTATAAGCACCTACATGTATGTATGGGTCATGCCATTACTCACTCCTCCTAGGCAAGGACAGCAGTCTGGTGGACCTCTGAAACAAACATGCTATACTACAGAAGTAGGACAGTGTCCAAAAAAACAGTGAATCCCATGAAGGACAGACATCTGTGACCACTATTAGTATGATACGTAGATCCCTCATGACATCATCCGAGGCTAACATCAGTAGGAGAATATGCAAGGTTTCAAAAGAAAACCACAAAGTCTTCTTTGGCTATGTCAAGGATCTAAGTGGTGACACACAGATTTGCACTGTGCCGGTGAAATGTAGCACAAAATATGCTGAACCTACTGATATCACCAACATCATTGCAGATACATTCAGTGCATACTTCATCCCCTAAAGAGCCCACATCACTACCCGAAAAGTACAGAATCCCACACATGAGACACACAGGTGGAAAAGGCCCTCTCTAACAGCAGAACACAGTGTCAATGGAAGCAGATGTTGTCCCAGACTGCATCTTGCAAACTGTACAAGACAACCTGACCCCCTACCTAATTAAGCTTTCTAACCTCAGCCTCTCCACAGGCTACACGCCCATACAATGGCATGTGGCAACGGTTATTCCACTCCATCAAGGTCGAATCACAACTGACCATGGTAACTACCACCCCATAAGCCTGACTAGCCTGGTCTGCAATGGTATGGATTGCATCCTCATGGCACTCATTAACAAAGACATTGGTAACCTCCAAACACATGACCCAACCCAGGTCAGCTTGGTTGAGTGCAGTTCATGCCTACTGAGCCTGTTTGACATCTTACATACATTCACCAAGACGTTAGATGGTGGGGGAGGTGGTTCACACATACTACCTGGACCTCGCCAAGGCTTTTGACACCATGCCTCACTCAGGTATTATTGATAAACACACCAGCCTGTACATACACTCATACATCACAGGTTGGGTTGCCAATGGGCTTGCACACAGAGCCCACATGGTACGACTAGCAATCTCCAGGTCCAACTCTTGACCAGTCATGACTGGTGTCCCACAGAACTCAGTCCTGGGAGCTCTACTATTTGGCATATACTTCTCAGAGGTACAGGCAAACACAGGTGGACTATGGCAGACCATGTTTGGCAATGAGTGCAAACTGGGAGCCATGAGTGATAGTCCAGCTGAGACATCCCTCAAGGGGCCTCACAGAGAACATCACAGGGTGTCAATGTCACAGCCTCCAGCCAAGTGTCACTAACTGCATGGTCATTCCATTGTAGAATATTAAGCACCCACATATTAACACATAAGTGGCAACCACTTTAATACAGATGAGGTAATGGGGTATCTGGGGACTAAGGTAGATAGTGATCTCCCCTTTGACAATCACATAGCCACAGTACTTAGGACATCCTTCTATGTAGGCCACCTGATTACTAAAGGATTCCCATCTAGACATACTGGGGTTATAGTGCCCCTTTACTAATCACTCATCAGTCACATCATAGGGTATAATATCCCATTTGGGTTGTACCTCAGAAGACACTTCCAGCATTTGGGAGGTCCACAAATGTACCTCACCAAGGGGAATACTGGCCTCCAACATATGAATTATGCAGCTAGACTGAATAAACTCCTGCTTTACTCAGTGGTATCTCGTTTACCCAGAGATTATCTCCACTGGCCAGCACAGCTATGTCGAACTCAGGCTTAATGGATATGCTCCAACTATGGGAATCCATGTCAAAGTGAGCCATACACTGTAGTGAACTTTGCCACAACAATAACTGGAAGATGCTGGAGGGACAGATTCCTGCCACAGACACTCCCCATACCTTGGAACAACATCCCTAACTACAATATACAGAGCCCCTCACTAACACTCTGCAAGAGAAACCTTGAAGAGTGGATGGGGAACAGTAGATGCACCCCAGGGATCCTGCCATTGGCTCTGATCCACAGAGGGACAGTTGATGAATCAATGGGGTGGCAAAAGCTGACACATTTTGGCTGGGCTTATGAATGGCCTCTGGCAGTTGGCCAAGTAACTACCTATGAATATATACATACAGTATCTGCATATGCTGATAGCTTAATTTACTGTTCAGGTGTTGACCTACCTTGTGCCAATGGCAGTTGTGTGCGCAATAGTTGAGGGCTGCCTTTGTTGGATGCACACAGTAGACTGCCTATACATGACAATTTACAGGTAGTCTTGTGTGAGTGCCATCCATTTTTACTGTGAGTTCAGGAGGAGAAAGGTGTCAGTCCCTAGGTGTCTACAGTGTGAGTGTGTGTGCTATACTTTCCCTCTTTGTCAAGGCATGGGCATACTAGGCACTCCTCTGTCTGCCTACTGGAGCTGGCTCAGGGTGATCATGGTCTGAGTACCACTGTGCCTGTGGGGCCCTTGGCAATGGCGGTGAGCTGTGAGGGCCTTCACCATTCTGTCCCTGCTGCAGCTGTTTCTGCAGGACCATACTGTGTAGCATGGCACACACTATGAAGATGTGGGCACACGTGCCTGGAGAGTACTGCAAGGCTCTACCAGATATGTCCAAGCAACGGAACCGTAATTTCAGCATCCCAAACACATGCTCTATGATGATTCTGGTTTGTGCTTGTGCCTCATTATGGCGTTCCTTCATGGGTGTGTGTGCATTTCTGATGGGAGTCATCATCCATGGTTCCAGTGCATAGCCAGCATCCCCCACAAGATGGCCATGTGGGATGTCCCCCCAGGCAAATAACTGATACAGCTGTGAGGCATACCAGATGTGGGAGTCATGATAGCTTCCAGGGCTGCCAGCACACACATCCATGATAATCCCTTGGGCATTGCACATGACCTGGCAGTTGATAGAGGGGTATCACTTGCGGTTTATGTAGCCTACCTGCTCACTGGGTGGTGACTTGATGTGTATGTGCATGCAGTCTATTGCACCCAGTACCTCCGGGTATTCTGCCACATGGTGGAAGAGACGCATATTGCTGGCCAACTCCTCTTGCATTCAGGGGAAGTATATGTGCTCATTGGCATGTGATAACATAGCATCCAGGAACTGGTGTAGTACCCTGGATGCTGATGCCTGTGAGATCCCCATGATATCCCCAATTGGTCTTTGAAAGGTACCTGTAGCTAGTATTCTCAGGCTTACACATACCTTCGTATCCACTGGGATGGGTTCCCCTCTGTTTGTTCTGGCTCTGAGGCGTGGCCGGCACAGCTCCATAAGTTGCTGTAAGATGTCGCTGTCCACCTTGTAATGCTCTACTATCTCCAGATCATGTAGCCCCTGGTAGGTTACCCTGGGTCTGAACACTTTCCTCCTCCTCTGGTGCCTGAGGTGGTTGTGTGCAGAATCCTCCACACCACCTTCTGTCTCCAATACATGCTGTTGGATCAAAGCTATTGCAGCCCCTAACATGTACATACTAAAAGTTCCCCATCTGTATACACTACTGGTGCAGAGTGTATTGGAATACACAAATGTGTGATGTGCTTTCACACTTTATACTATTGCGCTATGGATGCTGCTGATGTCAGCGGGTGTGTATGAGCTATTCCAGCTGCAGCGTGTCTTAATTATGGGTTTTGCAATGAGTACTGCAAGTGTGGGGCCTTTACTGTGGAGATCTGCTTGCCTGCCTTAATTAATCTGTTGCCCTTTAATTCACTTTTAAACCTGGATCCCCTCCCATTATAAGGCATGCATCCACCTGCCATCTTTCTTGTTTTGTTATTTCCCTACCCAGCCATGGCAAAATGTGCCTTGTAGCTGATATACTGCAAATCGGCTTTGTTCTGCTTTGACACTTTGCTGTTTCCTTTGCAGTACATCCCCTCCCCTTTCCTGTTCTGCAGGTAGCTGCATGTAGCCTTATTACCTGTTGTCAATGGCCAACTCTAGGCTCTTATGTGTTAATTAGTCATTTGTACTCCAGTTTCACTGCTGCAGCATTTCCTTATTTCTTTTCTATATCCTTCCTGTTTCAGCTGCAGTGCGCGCAGCGCAAACCCATTTACCAGGTTTATGTGTGTTTTCATCTCCGTTCACATTCATACTCAGTTACCTTGTGTACTCTCAGCTAAGCATAGCTATGGCCAATTCAACACACCCCTATCCTGCAGCTTTGCCTAGCTAGGGGCAAAATGGTTTAGCAATGCTCCAATATGCTTACAGCAATGGTGACACACCCCTCTCTTGATGTCATCTTTATCTCAAGGGCACACCTCGGTGTTATAGCGTTACACTATGAGGTGCATCCTTACACCTGCAGGGAATCTGCGAGTCACTATTTCTCCTCTCATTTGCATGGCATTGCCTACTAATTCCTAGCTACTGTGCATAACACTGTCACTTCCCCTTAGCAACCCTTGCGCCATAGTATGGTGTAGCATGCCTGCCATTGACTATTATGGAGAAATCATGATATGTGTTTCATTGTGGTTTTATTCTATATTTTTATATATTCCTTGCAATCCCCTTTGTGCACCGCTGCCCTGCACTTCCTTGTTGCGATAGTGCGAATATATATATATATATATATATATATATATATATATATATATATATATATTAAATGTTAATTTTATATTTTGTACATTTTTTTTATGCCAATGGCTATATATTTAGCCATGGCATATATTAACAATATAATACATGTGTTTGGTCGGCTGTCATGGCTCCGATTTTATGTTTGCCAAAAGGTAAACCATTTTCTATGGTTTACATTTCAGCATGCTTACACTATGCCTGCACCACTTCCTGGATCACTATATACCTTCATTTGCATGCTACACTGCTGCACATGGGATAATTGGCATACAGTACCCAGGAGTTGTGCAGACGTAGCGTACACAGGTAGTGCACGTGGAAACAGCTCGTACCTGAATCGCTCGGTGGCCATATTTGGTGTTAGAATGCTGATGCTATGCCTGCACCTGGCGCAAGTTTCATGAATCCCAGGGAATGTGTAGAACTGTTGTGCTCAATTCTTTTTCAAGAGGCCAGATCACAGTTACAGATTCCATGGGCAGTGCTTAGCAGCAACATATAATAGTCCAGTAGTCTTTACTTGGTTATAAATACTAACCTGGAAAAAGTAATGGAAGAGTTGCAGAAGATAAGTGCAACTCATTCCCAATATATTGAAAAGACTGCATGGTAGACAGATAAAATGGAGGATGCACTTTCTGCCACTTAGGATGTATTAGTGAAATTAATTATGTTCTAGCCACAGTGCTGCAAAGGCTAGCAGATACTAATATATGGCTTGTCCTCTTAGACTCTATCAGAAACATTGTGCAAGTCACAAAATCTTAAGGTTTACAAGCATCTACAAGAATGTGGATTCTGGTGAATGCATTGCTTTCATAATGAAAAAGTTGATGGAATGGACTGGGATTGCACGAACTGATATAGCAATTGAAAGGGCACATATGTTACTTCTTTATAAGCAATTCAAGCATAAATGGGTAGTCAGATTCTACTGCTCTTTCCTGCATTTGCTATAAAAGGAAAAGCTGTTTCACTATTGTGAGTACCTAGAGAAGCTCTTTTATATATATAAGAAGCAAACAATGTTTTGTGAACAAGACAATTCCAATGAGACCACACAATAAGGATGACTTTTTGATCTGTGATAAGATTTTGCAGGTAGAAGGGTTGGGAGAGTAAGCATCTGTACCTGACACATTTGGAAGTTTTTCCTGCCAGAGGGATGACTATTTTGAACTCTTCAGAAGAAGCTGACTCAGAACTTCCTGGCTCTGGCACAACAGCTAATCAAAGCCATCAGCAAGTAACAAATGATAACGCACCAATGACAGCTGCTTTGAAATGGCTGAGGCATGATGCTCAGTACACCCAAGAGCTATTTCTTTTGTTTAAAACAAGGGTTGACAGACTGTCAAAGGGTAGAAGCAGTTCCTAAAAGACAGTATGCAGTTGAGGCATACCATACTTCATGCTGAGGCCTACCCAAACAAGTTTAATGTGAAACAAACAGCCATGGGGGCAGCCTGTGGGTTAACATGCAGCAACATTACTATGTCTGCCTGGGAACATCTGTATTTATACCCCAGTATATATTATAAATTCATCAAGATGTATATCTGCTACCTTGATGACATGTTTATAGCATGGTTTGGTCCTCTCGAGAGCATTGAGGTGTTTATGTCATACCTAAATAACACAACATAATTTCTTAAGTTCACTCATGCAATAGGTATCAACAGTATCTCATTCTTGGATGTTCAGTTGTCCAAAGATTTCAATGTAATAGCCTTATATCTACAATTTATAGAAAGATGACATATTCTAACAGCCTTTTACATTGTGGTAGCAGCTATCCCCACATCATAAACAAGCAGTCATTAAGGGCCAAATAGTTTGACTGGCCAGAATGACCACAGCGAATGAAGATTTTATCAAAGAAATTGATTTTTGTAGCATATGTTTATGAACAGAGAATGCCCATAGCAATTGATAAAGGAGATTAAAAAGGAAGTGCTGCAGAAGAGACTGTCTGGATTGTATGTTCTACTACTACAATTGGGTGAAGGAATCCCAGAAGGGAATTGCAAACAGGAGCAACCTTCTATTATAGAATATAAAAAAACAGAGAACAAGCTGCAAATTACTTAAAGGATAATATCAGCAGCAACAACGGGCATTGTAGCCCTAATAATGGGCATCATTTTATTACTATTTATAACATCAATAGTAAAAGTATTAATGCTATTATTAACAAAAATTGGACATTAATATCTAGTATTAGAGAATTGTATACAAACAGAAATCTACAAATGGGGTGACCATTGCCAAACTTTACTAATTTGTATTAATAGGAATGATAGCATCAAATTTAAAACACAAAGACACTGGAACACAGATATAATGTAACACCAGACTCATGTAAACAAGCCTTGTTATTTCTTATTCCTAATCCAGGGAAAATCTGCTCTTGCCAGGTTCTTACCACCCATTCTTCTACAGGCTGTTGAGGGGAAATCTATGCTTGGCATACAGGACATTGTCAGACCCCACTCTGATGGACTTTCTGTATATCCGCAAAACAAACAGCACCAGAAATACTCATTCTAAAGATTTAAAGTAAACCTTACCTGTGATATAAATAGGACCTGTTGGACAGATGGGTATGTATCCCAGATACTACCCTGTCTCTGGAACAGGCTCCCCATCCATGTGAAGCAGAGTTCCTCACTAACCCAATTCAAGTGTAACTTGGACAATTGACTAGGGAACAGGAAATTCATCCCTGGCTTGGTAACTATGTCTCTAATGGACAAAGGCAATCTGTAAATGGTTCAATTCTGAGGCCTCTGCTTGTAAGTGTTTTATTTCCCAAGCCCCTGCTTACACTTATCAAGGGTACCTGAATTTATCAGAGATTCGGGCTGCATGGCTAGGTATAAAAAGGCCCTTGTGGTTATTAGCCTAGTAAACACCTATGAACAATAAACTTTTTACATTACTTTTGGCAAATAGATTTGCCTCTCTTCTCCCCTTTTTGATTTATTTCAATCAGACACAATTTATTAAAGGCTGTACAACATTTAATAATCGCTTCAAGAGATGTCTCACCATATACCTTTCTATTAGAAATAGAAAGCAATTACTGCCCACGAGTATAGATACTAAAAAATATATCATAAAGTCAGGTGGGCATTTTTATTTTTGGTATTAGAAAGCTTGAACTTTCCCCCTGGGTTTTATGGTTCAGTCACAAAACACTGAAATGCTGCAAGAAGATGATGAATAAGACTACAGTTGTTGGAAAAACCCTTTATATATAAATGATAACAAAGCTTTCGGATTACCACCCTTCTTCAATAC
Source organism: Protopterus annectens (assembly GCF_019279795.1). NCBI lineage: Eukaryota > Metazoa > Chordata > Ceratodontiformes > Protopteridae > Protopterus > Protopterus annectens. The sequence goes on from NC_056735.1 coordinate 1,219,170,237, forward strand.
TAATACAAAATTTCAAAAACCACGGGTTTAAATAGGAGTCATAAAAATCACATGACATGCAGCCCAATTGTCATGTGGCACATACAATTACAACGTAATGAGAAAATAATATATTAATATATCTTAAAACATATCTAATAACAAATATAATCATTAAATAAACATATAAACAATAATCAACAACATAACTTTGCCCGTTGTAGTTTAAGTAAAATAGGTTTCAATGTAATAGCAAAATTTATACCAGGTGAATGGTCAGCTGCTAATCTTAATATCCATTCGTATTCCTTAATTTGCAGTGGGCTGTGAGGGCCTTCACCATTATGTCCCTGCTGCAGCTGTTTCCGCAGAATCATATTATGTAGCATAGCACATACTATGAAGATGTGGGCACGTGTGCCTGGAGAGTACTACAAGGCTCCACCAGATATATCCAAGCAATGGAACCATGGTTTCAGCATCCCAAACACACACTCTATGATGATTATGGATCGTGTGTGTGCCTCATTATGGCATTCTTGCATGGGCGTGTGTGCATTTCTGATGGGAGTCATCATCCATGGCTCCAGTGCATAGCCAGCATCCCCCACAAGGTGGCCATATGGGATGTCTCCCCTGACAAATACCTGATACAGCTGTGAGGCATGCCAGATGTGGGAGTCATGGTATCTTCCAGGGCTGCCAGCACACACATCCGTGATAATGCCCTGGGCATTACACATGACCTGGCAGTTGATGGAGTGGTATCCCTTGCGGTTTATGTAGCGCCTACCATGCTCAACAGGTGGTGACTTGATATGTATGTGCATGTAGTCTATTGCACCCAGTACCTCTGGGTAGTCTGCCACATGGTGGAGGAGATGCATATTGCTGGCCAACTCCTCCTGAGTTTGGGGGAAGTATATATGCTTATTGGCATGTGGTAACATGGCATCCAAGAGCTGGTGGAGTACCCTGGATGCTGATGCCTGTGAGATCCACATGATATCTCCAGCTGGCCTTTGAAAGGTACCTGTGGCTAGTATTCTCATGCTTACACATACCTTCGTGTCCACTGGGATAGGTTCCCCTCTGTTGTTTCTGGATCTGAGGCATGGCCGGCACAGCTCAACAATTTGCTGTATAATGTCCCTGTCCACCCTGTAACACTCTACTGTCTCCAGATCATGTAGCCCCTGGTAGGTTGCCCTTGGTCTGAACACTCTTCTCCTCCTCCAGAGCCTGAGGTGGTTGTTAGCGTCATCCTCCACATTATCTTCAGTCTCCAACACATAGTGATGAATCACAGCTATGGCAGCTCCCAACAAGTACATTGTAAAAGTTCCCCATCTGTTTACAACAACGGTGCAGTGTTTGGGAATACATGAGTGTGTGTGAGGTGCCTTCACACTTTATACTATTGTGCTTTGAACACTGATGATGTCATAGGCTGTGTATGTACAATCAGAGCTGCAGGGTATCTTACTTATGTGTTTTATCACAGGTACTGCTATTGTGGTGCCTTTGATGTTGAATTACATTTAGCTGCCGTGGATCACCTCTTGCCCTTGCTTCACTTTTCTTAACAATTCCCCTCCCATTGTCGGGCATGCATCCAGCAACCTGCTATCTTGTCTTGTACTTTCCCAAACCAGGATTGTGTTGCGAAATGTGTTCTATAGCCGATCTACTGCAGGTTTGCTTTGCTCTGTGGTGACAGTTCTCTTTTCTTTGCAATCCAACACCTCCGCTATCCTGTTCTGCAGGTTGCTACTAGCAGCCTTTTTAGCTGCAGTCAATGGCCCACTGTGAGTTAATAGGTGTTAATTACTCAGTTGTACTCCAATTACCCTAATGCAGCATTTCCTTATTGTCTTCCCATAACCTTCCTGTTTCAGCTGTGGTGTGTGCCACGTGCAGCCATTTACCAGGTTTCAAGCACATTTTCATCCACGTACACATGTGCTTTCAGGCAGCATGTCTGCTCTCAGCTAAGCAAAGCAATGGCTACATCCACACCCCTATCCTGTGGCTTTGCTTAGCAATGGGCAACCCGGATTTGCAATGCTTCAATGTGCTTACAGCTATGGTGCCACACCCCACTGCTGATGTCATGTATACCTCCAGACCACTCCTCGGTGTTGTACCGCTGCACCATATGGTACATCTTTAGGCCGGCGGGATGTTTGCGATTCAGTATTACTTGCCTCATTTGCATGGCATTGACTACTAATTCATAGTTACCGTGCCGAACACTGTCACAGACCCTTAGCAACCCTTGCAGCTTGGTTGTGGTGTAGCATGCATATCATTGACTATTATGGTGAAATCATGATCTGTGTTACATTGAAATTTTATGACATCTGTATATATATTCCTTGTGTTCCCGTTTGCGCACACATGCCCTGCGGTTATACTTTGCATTAGTGTGGCCATGACATTAAATGTTATTTTTTTCTGTGTTGTGCATGTTTTTTATGCCATTGGCTGTATATTTAGCCATTGGCATATGTTAACTTTGTAATACGTAAGTTTGGTCTGCTTTCATGGCTCCGATGTTCTGTTTGGAAAAATGTAAACCGTTTTTTTTTGGTTTACATTTCTGTATGCTTATGCTATGCCTGCACCACTTCATGAATCGCTATGTACCTTCATTTGCATGCTGCACTACTGCACATGGGGTGATTAGCACACATGAGCCGAGAGTTGCGCAGATCTGGCGTACGCTGGTAGTGCATGTGGAATTGGATCATACCTGAATCGCTCAGTGGCCATATTTGGCGTTATACCACCTACACTACGTCTGCACCTGGTGCAAGCTTCATGAATCCCAGGGTACTTGTCTAATCTAAATGAGTTAATAAAAGGTGGTTTCATATTATATTAGCACATAGAATCAAATCCTAAAAGGCTAGATTGGTTGTGGCATTTGTGGTTGTACCAGCATTTCTTTCCCTTTTGTCTCTGGGTATGCATTTAATCATGAACCCGTCTTTTTGCCCTACCAAGTTGTTTTGAGATTGTACAACTATCCTAAAACTATGTGTCTTTTTTTTCAGTAATTTTTATTTTTACATTAATAAATGTCACAAATAAAAGCCATCTTACAACATGACCGTATATATATGTTATACATTGATGTCAAATACCACAGGATATAGGTCGTACAACATATCTATTTACACTATGTACATAGATGCTTTCACTGTTAATTCCACAGTTATATAGACAGTATATACATTCGTAATATCCAAGTTATTTAATATCTGAACTTGTATGTGTTCTTTGGTTCCATTATAGTGTATTTCTAAGTTGCTGTGTGATGAATTATGCTAATATGATATTAAAGGTTTGTTCCCAAATTTCTCTGTATTTTGTGTTTTTGTTTCTTTTATCTATTACTATTTTATGAGCTAAAACGTGTTGTATAGCTACTTGTTTAAAACCATCCCAAGAGATATTTATCGTGTCTAGCCATTTAAAAGCTATATACAGTTTCATTAGTATGAAAATTGTTAAAAGTGTATTTGCTTGTTTTCCTGGTATGTTGGATAAAACTATGTTTCTTTATTTAAAGTATAGGAGGGTTATGCTTTGACAAATGCATGGACAAAGATCATCAAGGAAATTAAATTGGGTTGGAGATTGAAGAAGACAGATTCACTATTTCTGGCAGTTACCACAGAGAATTGGGGCTGAAGGCTTTTAATGAGCTGCTTCCTGTGGATCACAGATCGATTCCTTCAGCCTCCATTAGCCATCTGTCTATAGAACAGGAAGCTCACAAGATTGTTAACATGTGTTACTTTGTGTGTAAAATATTGATTTTGTTGAATGACTATTATTCGGTATTAGTGAGCATGGAAACCAGTTAAACAAATATTAACAACGAATGTGTGACAAACCCCTGTCAATATGGAACAATGAGGAACATGACCTTTTTAAGACTCAAAATGAGGATTGTTCCTTGGACTGAGGTATACTTGATCAGGATGCTTCTGTCTGATTCTGAACAACTCGCTTATCCAAACACTGCTGCTGGAATGAGACAGAAAAGGTCCATGCGGATTAGTGTATATAACATACTTCACAAAATGGTAAACTTATATGCACACTTCTACCATACAACTGGAAATAAAACAGAATAAAAAATGCTATTTTACTTCCTAACACTTTGGCTTCTGCCTTCACGAGATGAGAGCATGTTTGTTGCCACTCAGTACATCATATAAAGGCAGTTAGAACTCATTTGCTTCTGTAAGATACACAAACACACTTTTGAAACAACACATTATACACCAAATGAGAAAACATATCATCATATAACATTTATGTTATATACCGTATAAAAACTGCATCTCGCGGTCGTGGTGCTGCGGTAGTGTTGTCGCCTCACAGTAAGACGCTGTCTGGTTCGATTTTTAGCTAGAGCGTCTTCTGCGTGGAGACATGCATGAATGGGCGTACCTTCGTTGAAGGTTGTGCGTCAGGGCTGGTAACTCGGCACGTAAAAATCAACTACCAATCATTAGCGGACCTGAGTTCCACTGTGGCGACCCCTAACTGGGAAAAGCCGAAAGAAACAACAACAGTATAAAAGCTGCAGGAGTAACTCAAAATTTATGCCTCTTGGTGTTACAGTATTTTGTCATCTGAAAGTCATTGCCTCCAGGTAACTATACTGTAGCTATTACAAAAATCCTGAAATAATCAAAACAGCCACCATTTTCTAATAAAGCATATCCAGTTTCTGGACTTGACAGAATTTTATTTCTAATATTTCTAGTATGCTCTTGTAGTCTTAGCTTCACCATATATTTACTTTGCCCTATGTTACATTTAGATGGATTGTAGGCACATACAACTCTACTGTTTTACAAGAAAATCCCTTGAATAGATCAAACATTATTCCCTTTTATGTTGACTGTACGAGTTTTTAAAATCTAACAATACACTGCATTCTCCACACATCTACAAAGCTACATATGAACAGCTATGCTTGATAGCATTTACCTTATAAGACATTTCCTCTATATTCAGAGGTGTATTAAAAGAAAATACAGGTTTATAAGGTAATAGCTTTCTCAAATTCTGAGCTGCTAACAATATTTTCTAGTTCCTTCTGATAATTTGTATAAAACGTGATAGCAATATATTTAGAAACATAAAATACGTTCTTATCTGAAATAACTTATTTCTTACTTGACTGTTTGCTCTCACCGTGATTTGTAACCTCACATTACTTTGCACAGCATTACTTCTGGCTATAGCAGAAATGTCCTGGATACATTGATATGTTTCTTTTGAATGCCAAAGAACTGTGGTATAATGCCTAGCTTTAATGAATTCACAATTGAAACGGATACAATTAAATGTGGTAAAGCTGTTCTGTTAGCATGTAAAGAGGTGTTGGCTGAAGGTTCTTTCCAAAATAACTTGACTTGTATCATGTTACCCACACTTTCATAAATTGTCATATTCAAAATGCCAACAGTTTTACTCATGATTTTATGCATGAATCTAATAAGCCACATGCAGCTATTTAATCTATCAACATTTTTGCCTCAACATTACTTCCCTTATGCAGAAGTAACAACTTGTCAAAACAATGCATATTTATTACTACAGAGTGTGACATAAATAATTTATTGTACATAAAACTCTTTTCAAATTCTGACATAAAAATCTTAGCATATAAAAAAGCAAATGAGGCATCCCTGACAATACCTCTTCTGTATAAACCACTTTTGACCAAAGCTAAAAATACTGTTTGTGAGACAAAATTGCAACTGAGGCACCACAAAAAAAGGAATGGGCACTTCAGCATATAATAAGCATATAATGAAAGAAAAAGGAACATACATGACAATACCTTGCTTCTTTATAAACCATTTTTGAGGAAACCTAAAAATACTGTTTGTGAGACAAAATTGCAACTGAGACACCACAAAAGAAGAAGTTGGTCCTCTACCTAAAACTTGTGCTACTGCTGTTAACACAGAACCCATGTGGTAAGATAATTTCAATTGTTCAAACTCTGAATTGTTTGAATAATACAACTACCAGCAAAATAGTCTGAAAACTCACTTATCAAACTTTGCTGCAATTCTTATGTATGACACCATGTTACAATGGGAAATGGGAGGTTTGGAGGTCTTCCTCCTGCAAAAAAATAAATAAAGATGAAAAGAAAGAAAAGAAAAAAATAAGAAAACTACACTTTCATTGTAGAATTGATGCATTACCTTTTATTATTTAGTGGTCAAACTTTTTATAGTTTGACCACTTGTTATACACTCCATAAACTTCTCACATGTAAAGTTAACCTAAAAAAGTTTCCTGGCATTCAATATTCTGTACTTTGAAAACTACTTCACTTTATTTTTTTATCTTTGACTCTGACATTTGAACACAATTATTTAATATGCCACGTAACAACAAACCTACATTTTACTGCAAACTATCCCTGAAATATTAGCCTACCAGAAGGCCTCCATATGTTCTGTTCTTATGAATGTTTGGAATAGCATAAAAAAACAGCATCAGAAAGAATAGTTAATGTATAATTGTGAGACATCTTTGTTACTTAAGAAGCCTAACAGTTCCCATCTCTTCCTTTTTTAAAGTAATATCATTCTTTATTGAGAAATTTAAATAGTTTAGGCTCAAATGTCAATTAAGTATATAGCTTTATACCTTTCCAGATGTATACTAAAATTGGCTTACTCTACTCCAATTAAACTTAATAGAAAAATGTTTCCAGTTTCTATATCATGGTTTCATTAAATTCCCCAGTTATCAAGATTATCTTCCCTTTAAAAGTACAAACAGTTCATTATTATATTCCATTTTGCAATTACTATTTGCCCACTTGTATACTTTTTCACTTTTTTTGTTTAATATTGTATAGAACATACTAATTTAATCTCTGTGACTTATAATAACTACATTACTACATTTGTCTGCCTTGCATACTATGATATTATTTTTCCCTTACTTCAGGTATTGCAAAGCTTCCTGTTCTTGTCTTTTAAATTGTAATGCCTGTTAGCTCTCATGTGCTAAACAAACTCGCACTGCATTTCATTAACACATACTTGTTCAAAAGCATTAATAAAAACATTCTCTTTATCTGCTAGAAACATAAAGCCATGTATCTTAAGTTTAACATGGATTGTCCCGGTCCCCTTCAATAAACACAACACACAGAATGACATTTGATGACCTTTATTAAAACTTCCATAACATAACTTTGATTACCAACTTTGTTAAGTACAACTGGACATAGTGTAGTCGTTTCTAACACAACATAAACATCTTTGCAATGTTAATCAGGACAGCGTACCTGCTCGTCCTGCCCTAGTAAACAGCTTCCATACCTTCACTCACTTAATTTACTTATAAACCTCCTTATAATATTAATCAGGAGAGTATACCTGCTCATCCGACCCAGTAAGCACTATCCATACCTTTGCTCACTTACTAAACCATCAAACCAAATAAGCAGCATCCTTACCTTCGCTTGCTTATCTGTTCAACATAAACTCCTTGAAATGCACCACCAGACACCAGAGGGGGAACAGAAGAGGGCAAGCCTGTTCCTCTGCTCCGCCTACCAGAATAAAATAACCACAATCCCACCAATCCGCCAACAAAAAAGGGAGGGTGGGAGGGTAGCAAGTTCACGCCAAAATGTGATTACTTACCCAGCTACACTCATCTAAATCCCTTAAGCACCTCCCACCCTTATCTCATTTCCCTCCAATCAACCCTCCCACCGTTTAACCCTTTCACCTCCCCAACCCATTGAACTCCCATTAATATCAACCTAACACCCTCTTGAAGATGTCCCAGGACAACTTGGCTTGTGCCAAGCCTCATTTGTCCCTGTCCCCTTCAATAAACACAACACACTGAATGACATTTGATGACCTTTATTAAAACTTCCATAACATAACTTTGATTACCATATTTGTTAAATACAACTGGGCAAAGTGTAGTTGATTCGAACACAGCATAAACATCTTTGCAATGTTAGTCAGGGCAGCGTACCTGCTCATCCTGCCGCAGTAAACAGCGCCCATACCTTTGCTCACTTACTTTACTTATAAACATCCTTATAATGTTAACCAGGACAACATACCTGCTCATCCTGTCCAGTAAGCAGCATCCATACTTTTGCTCACTTAATTTACTTATAAACCTCCTTATAATATTAATCAGGACAGCGTGCCTGCTCATCCGACCCAGTTAGCTCTATCCATACCTTTGCTTATTTACTAAACCATTCACTGAATTACCTACAAACCAAATAAGCAGCATCCTTACCTTCGCTTGCTTATCTATTCAACATAAACTCCTTGAAATGCACCACCAGACACCAGAGGGGGAACAGAAGAGGGCAAGCCTGTCCCTCTTCTCCGCCACCAGTCTGCCTGGGCTGTTCCCCCTCACCACCAACTTCCATCAGCTAGCCACACTTAGGGGATAAGGCCAAACATAATTTGGTGTACATTAATTACCAGGACATTACCAGCCCCTGGCAATTAGCTAATGTTTACCAAAGCATCACCTGCCACTGGAGCAAGAATACTCAACCCCAAACACCAAATTAAAGCAATTGCATATCACCCTTCCCAAACAATTCCTTTTACTTGCCCAATGACATGCAGAACCTGAAGAACTTCAAAATGCCATTTAACAACTGCCTTGCCAACACCAGCTACCCATATCAAAAGTAAGGCACCTAAACCCCATGATGGCTTTAGCAGTCTGACCCCTCTTTACTCTATTAATACCCTTGAATGCCACCAATAAACCAAACTGAAAATGCCCTATGCCACAGGTCAAAACCAGATTATACCAGAATGTCAATATCCTATGCCACCTGGTCAACACAAGATTAATGACCTGCCAACCCCATCCCGCATGTAGAATTGAAACTACATCAACTATTAACCCTACCAAAGTAACCCACTCAAAATAGCCAAATAAACTTGTCCTACATCAGCAAGTAATCACCACTGCCCCAACTGTAATGTGCCTTAATGACCATTGAATGAAATTAACTAATACCCTATAGCCTCTCCAGCACTCAAAACATCCACAAAACAAAACCCATTACATTTCAAGTCCATTTCCATCAGAGCATTGACTGTTACTCACTCAACACTCCATCTGTAACTTCAATGTGCCCACCCAAGTGATCAGGACTTCCATTGAAACATGCATTCAGACTTAAAACATGCAGCAAAACCTTTCTCACTATGGCGACCATCTAACGTATGTGATCTATATGTCTTCCCGTGCAAATATATCCAATATTCAGTAACTCACAACTTAGCAGCATGGAAGAAAATCCAGGAGTACCCAGCAAGACCCACACAAACACAATGAGGACATGCAAGGCCCACAAAACTGGCAGAGAATCAAACTGAATAACCTCCAGCTGTGAAATGACACAAACTACTGCACCACTGCATCCCATGATATTTAAATATTAAAACTCTTAATTCTAACATGGATTGTACATTAACCTGTAACACAAATCAAATGAGGTCACAAAACACAATACTTATTCTAGAGTTAAACAAAAAGTTGGTTGTGCTTCTTCTTTCCTAATCAATGTGCTTGCCTTTTAACCTATCCATTTCTGATTACTCACAAAATGACCCCACTGCTTATTCAACACCAAAGCATAATCATCTGCAAACTCACTGTATCTCACCACTGGAACTCTGCACACCATCAGCTATTCAAATTATAACCACAGCGTTCCAACACCCCATTTCAGTCAGTAACTGCTGCCACCTTGTGTTCCTATGTGCAACCTCCTCACTCGTCACTGCTTCCATCACCTGCAAATTCCCTGTATATCACCATAGCTGGTACTCGGCAAACCACCGTCTTTCAAATCGCCTTTGAAGCCACCGCATAATGCCTTCTCTGCTTCAGCAATCTACAAAGAAAAGGACAAAATTAAACCCTCTAATATGTAAAGAGAAGTCTCCACCTTATACCCACTTATTCCAAATTATAGCTGCAGCATTCCAAGACCCCATCTGCAAGAAAGAAAAGACATGTAAATTATCCAAAATACATAGCACACATTCAAAGACATCCTCAAGGACAACCTATCCTACCAACCCAGGAAGGAATATATCATCACCACTCCCATAAATGATAAAGCAGCCATGACTGAAGCTATGCCTCTAATGACACTATCAAATACCAATATAAAGTTAACTACCAGTTGAGTATGTTAAAACTAAATCCCTCTCATGAAGGGACCTATCACTATCCACAACCAGCGTAACCTTGCGATTCCAGACCGCATTAGTTAGTGCCCTGTATCAGCCAAGCTAACTTATATTGTAAAACCATCTGCCTAGCCAACATAATATGGAACAATTGAACATAATGCAGCAAGCCTAATATCTGAGTATCAGCTTATAAAATACGATCAAGTAGTATTAACCATTCAAAACAGAAATATTTAAGAATAGAAGTGTCAGAATATGTAGTATGCTAACCGCACCAAAGCTACTTCATTGTCAATAAACTTAATGGAGGGACAGATCATGCCGCTCAACAATTGTACCGCTCTGATAGTCAGAGCAATGCTAACTGCAACACCAATGAATTAACAGAGTAATAATACTGCTCTGCACTCAGAGCAATGCTAAACAACACCCTATAGTGAACATTGAAGCTTGAAAATGCCTCCAGGCCTGACCACACCACTGAATGTAACTCAGCCTCCTGTCATAACCTCAACTGGCCAGAGCCATTAGAGAGGCTAAAAACTACAACTCACTTCTCAGGATAGATATATTTGTCCTCCCTGTCAGCAGTGTCAGGTTCCTGAGCTGCAAATCAAGCTAGGGTTGCCTGGTTCGTTCCCTGAGCTTTATCCCCCTATGAAGGCTGGGCAGTGATCTGGGTGCATATTGAATACAAATCCCTCAAGTCTGTCCAAGCAGTGAATGTCTGCAGCTAGACATGATTCCCTTTTTTTTTTTTTTTTTTTTTTTTTTTTTTTTTTAATCTCACTTCAGCAAAGCCAAGATCTACAAACAGCTTCCCTTCACCATTTTACAACATTCATTTCCTAGACTTTTGTATTTACAGAGAATAAGGTGAAAAGTAGTTGTCATATTGATGTTAAAACTAACATGCCTGGTTTTGTTCTGCAGCCTTTCCCTAGATTATCATCTAAAAACACAAGATTTAGGAGCCATAGACTTTGACTCCCAACTAATAACTTCTGGCCACAATCCCAGGTTTCGAATACATAACCTTCCTTTAAGTAGGTGTAGAATAACACGCATGCACTCATTTTCTAGAACCCACTTGTACATTAAATTAAAATACAAAGCCCTATGATACAAGCAAGCCCTTATACTTATCCAATTAAAATGTTATATTAAGATATTAAGGCTTAAAACTTAAGCTTCAAATTAAAATCATCATTTCTTCCACCTATGTACATAAAGAAGGCTTCAAATCCACTCTTTCATGTAATGCAAAACATTTAAGAATTTCCTCTGCAGAACATTAAATTTGTTTTCTTATTCATGGTGGTGGTGGTGCGGCAGTAGCATTGTCGCCTCACAATAAGACGCTGTCTGATTCAATTCTCAGTTAGAGCGTCTTCTGCATGGAGACTTGCGTGAATGGGCATGCCTTCGTTGAAGGTTGTGCGTCAGGGCTGGTAACTCGGCACGTAAAAATCAACTACCAATCATTAGTGGACTGGAGTTCCACTGTGGCGACCCCTAACCAGGAAAAGCTGAAAGACACAAACAATTCATGGGTTCCTGTTTTACTTCAGTGTACCTAACATAATTTGTTTCTCTCTCTTGCAGTTCAGCCTATAATGATATTCACAAATGTCTGCACAAGGAGCACCGGCCAGCAGCCAGAATTAGTGCCTAATCAATTACAAGGGCAGTACTCTTTGAAAAGGATTTTTCTATACTTAAAAGGCTTAGGATCAAGAAACCATTTTCTGTGTTCAGCAATTAATAAAAGTAATAAAGTAAAGAAACAAACACACATATACATGCATCACGAAACATGGTGCGGCATACTATTAGAACTTGCTTCAATGACCTTACTGCCCCTAAAAAGGCAAGCAGTACAGGCCTGGAAGCCCTTTGACCCAACCTCCAAATTTAAGATCCATTTTTTTTTTATTTACTTGATGTTAGCAAAGACGAATAGGAATACTGATCGCTTACAGCTTCCCTTAGTCAGCCAACCATAACCACGTATCCCTGTTCATCAAATGCAGCCTTCCAAGCTGCCCTGCTTCATAGACTGCAATTTTTCCTGACCTCATCTTTCCTGCATTGCTGGTAGCCTTCCAGCACTGTGCATTCACGGTATCATTCACAGCAAACTTGCACTCTATTTTCGTTCACTTATCTGTCTTATTAAAGACAGAAAATAACCTTTTCTTTCAGTTTGGTCAGGGCCATCCAGGCAAAGCCAGCTAGGGACAAATTTTTAAATATTGTTTTTACAAACTTAGTTGACAGAATAACTGGTTTTGTGTTAGCCTGAATTGTCTGAAGGGTATAAAGTCTAAAACTCAAATGACTGTCTTTATTTTCTAACTTCAGTCTTTAACAAATTGCCACTGATTTGCCATAAAAACCACCATTTTATGAAACGGACCAACAGTTAAGGCAAAATCTGTACATACTGCAAAATCTGTACATTTGAGAGGTAATCACTCATACCCTCCCCCAACGGCTACCCTATCCACTGCGCCTGTGCAGAAGCAGCTGTTCTTCACCAGTACCTCAAAGCCTGAGACATTAGCACTGAACCAACCACTACCGAAGTAATAATATGATTCAGCATCATCTCAGATTAATGTACATATTACAAAATTAAGTCCAATCAGAACATCCCAAGTTAAAGCAAACAACTTCTTCAAGTAATATCAGCCATAAGATGCACGTCCCCCAATAATTCCAGCCACCTGTACATATTTCAAAATTATGTCCCTAAAGCAAAAAAACTTCTTCAAGTAATATCAGCCATATCAAAAGCCCAGTAAACAACAACGACAACTACATAAACTAGTCGATCCTGTATAAAACCTTATCTGGGTAAGCACAGAAGTTATCGACTCATGTTTAACTACTAATGTGATGCCTAGTTCTGGACATATTAAAAACTCAACACACTCCCCTTTGGCTGAGTGTTAGCACTGTGCATGCACAGTAACCGTTGTTAGTTCACCTTCATTGAAGCCCACGAAAAGCCCCTGACTGTGTCAGCTAAATAGAATATCTCAATTTGTACCTGGACTAAGAAAAGCCATACCAAGGGGTTGTACTGCTGTCTGGCTCCACGGACCATCTGACTTAACCACTGCAATGACCGACAGAAGGACACAACCCCACAAAAAAACCCCCGCTGGCTCCCCACCTCCAAATGACAACCTTCACCAACAAGGAGCAGCAAAACTCTAGAACACCAATAACAAATATCAGCTGACCACATGCAACAACCCCTGCCTGTCCCCTAAGCTGTGTTTTATACAATTATCCCTTCTGCTTCATTTTATAAAGAAAGAGAGAGGGTTTTTTTTTGTTTTTTTTTTTTTTTTGACTAAATACCTATCCTGGAACCATTAACATTGACCATGATCCCGTGAAGCTGAAAGATGGTCCCGTGAATCTGTAGAGGTAACTCCTGCAAGAACGTAACAGAGCAAAACCTCCAAATTGGCATACATCCTACCACCATCATCATGGAGCCCAGTGCTAGGTCCCCCTCCCAGCCACTACCATTCAGCAACATTGCAATATAAAACAAAATACATACATATATATACAACCACCTGGGACTGACCAGCCCACCATCCACCAACAACCTGAGGCCTACTTGCTCTTCTGTAACCTCACTGGTCGTCACAGACGTGACCTCACCTTAGCAAGTTCACGACAAAATGTGATTACTTACCTAGCTACACTCATCTAAATCCCAAGTACCTCCCACCCTTATTTCATTTCCTTCCAATCAACCCTCCCGCCGTTTAACCCTTTCACCTCACCAACCCATTGAACTCCCATTAATATCAACCTAATGCCCCCTTGAAGATGTCCCAGGACAACTTGGTTTGTGCCAAGCCTCATCTCTCCCCACATGGACATCTTCATCTACAAATGAACTCGTTTTTTGTAAGATTTCATTAAAATCAAAAATTCATGAATAGAAGGATTCAATAAGTCATTGTCAGAGAGCAGTTCTTCAGAAGAAGCAATTGCAAAAACATTTTAAGACTCATCTGAAATATTTACTTCATCAGACTTTTCTTTCTCTCTGACTTTTTATATAGTTTGAACAAAATTATGTATATTTCATCTAAAGCTGGAAAAGTATTGGGATCAAAATTTAAACATTTGGATAACAGAATGTACACAGACTGGTGAAAAGGAAAGTCTGACAAATTCAGTACCTGACATGAGTAGTGTCTTCATCTTGAATGACAACCATGAAAAGTCCTTCTTTGTATTGAGTTTGTAGTTGGTTGTGTGAGTTTGCTCTATCCATATTTATAACTTCAATATAAGCAGAACACCTGCTACAGCCTTCTCCTTTACCATAAATTTCATGGTGTTTGAATCAGTTGAAAATGTGAATACTGACTGCACTGGCTATGTTCATATCATGTGACTTTCTCACGCTAGTCCTGACCCAATGAAAAAAAAATCTTTGTTTTTCTTAGTCCTCCCTATCAGTATTTAGCTTGTGCCTTTTCCTTTTGGTAACTGTCTGTTCATCCTGTAAATATTTCTGTTTAATGCTGCCCAACAACAAGTGAAAGAAAGCACTGTGGTCTCTAATTTTTATTTCCATTTCTAATTGTTTAATTTCATTTGTTAATCTTGGATGTTTATGCTTTCAATGCTCAACTAATATTTTTCATCATTCCTATGTATAACTGAGGCTTAACCTCAGTCCACCATTCCCACAAGTCATTATCTTCAGAAGAACATTGCTAAGCAGGTTGTTTGTCAATGTGTAAACCTCTGGGTGTTAACTTTGCATACCAATACTATTTCAGGATCAGTTTATTCTACTGCACATTTACTTTTTTCTTAAGCAAATGAATGAATGAATTAATTAATTAATTAATTTTGGACTGTAGAGAAGGATTATCTGCATCATATATCATACCAAAGTGTTACTCATTACCATCTTGGAATTCCTCTGGAGCAGCTATTGATCATACTTATTCTCTGACTCTTCACCATTATTATACAATATGTGAGTGTTACGAGCAACTTCCAGTCACTGTCATGGCACATAACACTTCACAAAATGGTAAGTCTGTGGAAACATTTCTATCATATAACTGCAAATAAAACAAACAAAATTGTTATCTTACTCCCTGGAGCGTAGGCTTCTATCTTCATGAGGAGATACAGTCTTTATTGCAATTCAATACACTAAATAAATAGTATGAAAACCTATCTGTAATTAGATCCTTAAAGATAAACAGACATACACACAGACACAGACACACACACGCTTACAAAGTCTTTTAAAACAACACATAATATATTGAATAACAAAACCTATTGGCACGTAAAAAATATATTGCATACTACCAGTGCACTTCTAAATTCATGCCTCTAGGTGGTAAAGTATTATATTTTAGAATGTATTTTACTTCTAATTTTCTAATTTATATATGAGGTTTAGCATTAACCACTGATATATATATATATATATATATATATATATATGGGTCTACCTCGACCCACCAAAATTACGTTTCTCTGAAACATAATTTCGTGACCCCATTTTTCCGAAAATGCATTTATCCAAAATTGCACTTTCATGAAAAAACAGATGAATGAAAAGAAACTGAGGTTGTTGTTGTAGATCATGGCACAGTGGGGATATTGGAATATTCCCTTTTCCCCACTGTAGTATGATCATGGAGTTAGAATATATAACTGGTGGAGGTGTGAGGGGTACAGGGTGGCTTGCCCCCCCTGTGTAAATGTGTTTACAGTTTTTTTTGGGGGAGGGATTTTGTTGATCTGGTTTATCATGAAAGTGCATTTTTGGATAAATGTACTTTCTGAAAAATGCGGTCGTGAAATTACATTTCGAAGAAACATAATTTTGTTGATTCAACATAAACTCATATATATATATATATATATATATATATATATATATATATATATATATATAGATAGATATTAAGACACACGTGCACACACACACACACACACACACACACACACACACACACACACACACACTCACACACACACACACACACACACATATATAGATAGCTATAAAGACAGATATATAGGTCAGGATTACATAACATTCACGGAATCTGGAGTATTTCACTGATATTTGTGCAAAAATTGCGGATAAGCCTGTAGTATGCAAATATACCTCAGTCAAACTAAAATATCTAAGCACAAAACAGCATTGCCTAGTACTATTGGTGCACTGTCTAGCAGTCACAGCAAATCCATAAGTCTAGAAAAGTATATCATAAGCCATGATGTACAGTACCAAAACTATGAAAATTATACAAGCCCAGTGCAAGCTGCAGGAAATTTAAATGTATAAATATCTGCAGCAAACTGTCTAGCAGGACCACTAACAACTACGGCTGTTCCTGTAAGTTATGCAGAAAGAAAATGCATTCACCAGAGAATATAGAATCCAATGGAATCCTTAAAATTTCTAATAAAAAATGAATAAAGGCAAAGTGCAATCACAGCCACTAACAATGGGGGTTATGTTTGTTTGGGAAACACAAGTAAAGCACACACACAAGAAAACAGGGAGATAATAAAGCAGGTGTGTGGTACAGGTGAAGAAGAGCAACACACAATTAGTCTGTTGGAATAGAAAATCTGGGGGGCAGTCAGAGAGGCATTTCTAATTTTTTCCCCCTGGGAATAGGCCCATTTCTGAGGGGTGGGATAGAAGGAAAGGAAAAGACAATGGAAGAAGAGGAGAAGGGCAAAACAGAAGGTAGACACATACAAAAATATCACAAGACATGAGAGACAAGGATCATAAATAAATATAAAGGAAAGGTAAAGTACATAGACAACACACTCTGCAGCTTGAGCAATGGAAAATAGACAAACAGGGTAGAGATGCATGCCAGCCATGGTGAAATGCACAAATACATATTATGCTTATGCAGTATGCGATTCTGACATGTTGCAAACTGCATGACAGTCATATCTGAAGGTGTACAACTGATGGCAAGGGCTTGTTGTGCAGGAAGAAATAGGAATCACGAAATCCAATACCAAAGTATTTTGCTAGCAGTGCAAGTGTAAGCCAAGCAACAGCAAGGATGAGCAAATGCAGCTAATGAAATGCTGGAGAACACCAGCAGAAGGGAGCAAATAAGCTTTGACACTGCATGTTAACAGCCAAGCACACTGCATATCAGCAGTACTGTAGCAAAGCAACAAACTGGCTGATCGTTGCACAAGTAGATGTACACATCCCAACCAGATGTGAAATGAAATGCATATGTCACACACATATGCCACATCAGAGGCAACACAGAGTTTATTACATGCATGTGTGACCTTCAGTGGCCTATCAAGAACTTATCAGATAGCGATATCAGCACACATATACATACCAATTACATAGAGTAATAAATGGCAGGAAAACTTTGAATTATCCTATATAAGAAACCTCAGGTTGTGCAGATGAGCTATGATGAAATAGTCAGGGTAATACCTAACACACAAGTAGAACTGGAACAAGAATGTAATGCAAGCAATAGCCAACAACATGTTTCCATATGGATACCCATTACATTATCGAAGTTCTGAAACTTCGAACACCATAAGGTCGAACCCTTATGTTCGAAGTGTCTGAACTTCAATAACAGCAAAAAAATAAATAAAAACAAAAAACAAATAATAAAGTATTGAAAGCAGGGGGCAAGCCTCCTGCACCCCCCACATACCCCGGTCTTTAAATATACCAACTCTAAGACCGCACTACAGTGCGGTAAAGGGAAATAGTCCCTTTCTGCACTGTATTGCAATCTCAGAGTTGGTATATTTAAAGAGCAGGTGGTGTGGGGGGGTGCAGCCCCCCATGTAGGGGGTGCAGTGGCGCTTGCCCCCCTGCTTGCAACAGTTAGGTAGGTTTTAGGTGTTTTTTTTTTTATTTTTTTCCATTCGAATTCTTGAAACTTCGAACATCTCAGCTTGATGTTCTCAGGTTCGAAGTTTCAAGGATTTGACAACGTAATAGGAACCCATTTCCATATGTCCTGCATGTGTATAATTTCCAAATAGGTGGCACAAGGTAGTATTGTAACAATACACCTATATGATAATGCAAATGAAGGCTAATATACATGATGCATATGTACAAAATGTATGACAAACCTACAAAAGGAGCAGGGAGATGGAAAATATGGGTCCACATCAAGGAGGACATGTCAGCAAAGCAAAGTAGACAAACAATAAAGCAGCACTATCAAAGCCTCGGAAGGTACCCCAGAAATGCAAGGTTATAATGCCTTTTTTACCTTTACTCCAGCTATCATACAGGAGGGAACTAAAGGTGGAGAGGTCTCAATCTATAATAAAAAACAACTTCACATCTAGACTAATTAAAGTGTATGACACACTGGAACTTATACATGTGCAACTCACCACAAAGAGGGTTGCATACCATATCCTTACAGCCTATAGGTCCCCCTCCATGTCCCAGGAAACCCATACTACTTATCTCAGTTTATTAGAGTCCCTCATCATTCAACACTATACGATATCCATGGGGGATCTCAACTACACCTCCATAGATTGGAAATCCAACACCACTTCTAATATACAAGCCCAGTGATTCCTAAGCTTTGTTAATACCAACATCCAGGAAGAGTTGGTCCATTCTCCTACCTTGTACTCATGGTCATGGGGGGGTGCAATTTTCATCAGCCAATGTAATATCTCTGCTCATCAGATCTGACCATAAGACATTGTTATGTTACTTGAAATAAAAACTAAATCCATGGAGCCACTGAAACCAAATTCCTTTAGGAACTATTCCAAGGCTAACCCCATTCTACAAAGTGACACCTTGACTAAATTCCAAGCACCCCCCTATCTCAGTAAACACCAGAGCATATGCTAAGCTATTTACAAAATCTCTGTACAGCCATATTCATAGCTGTATAGAGCAAGCTATGGCCACTCATATTAAGAATAAGACAAAGTGAAAAGACAAGGCACCCTGGTCGATCATAATATCAATCCCAAATCTAGTCACAAAAATTGTCTGCCAGTGCTTGTAGTCAATGTCTCCTCTGGGGTACAGCAGGGAAGATGGCATGTGCATTTCCAGGTCTGTCCACATTGCCATCAATGGCCCCATCTTGTTCATCATCCCTAGACTCTGAGTACTCAGTCAGTGGTCTTGCATATTCCCCCCCCCCTCTGGCATCTGATAGGAGAGTGGTCATGGGTTCCATGCTCTGTCAAGGTGAAACACATAAGAAGTAGTGTACATAATATGCATTCCAGCAACTATATGAGTAGATAACATACATATTGTGACACAATCCAGAGGCAGAAAGCATTTTGTATGACATATTGCACTAAAGTATGCCCATAGGCAAATCTACCACCGTAGACGATGTAAGTCATGGATCCAAACCATGATGATGATGAAAATCATTTGTCTAATAACCCACACATTCTTGTGCAAAACATGGCTGCAATGAAACACAAACTGATGTGCATGTAAAAAATATAACAGACAGTATTTAGAAGGCCATCATCATTATCCCTACATATCAGTCACTAGGTGTATCACAATACATTATGGATGTCATTAAAACCTACATCTCAAATGATGTGGCTATAAGGAGTATGTGTAAGGGATATAATAAAAAACAAGTGAGGCTAGCAGGTGGAAAACTATGGGCATGACACATTCTCAGTGTCCCTTCATCAATATGTATGGATGATATCAATAGAGGCCCATGTCAGGGCCACTGTATCTATAACAATATGTCAAAAGGTTACTCTATTGCATGACATGGCATACAATAAATGACTTATCTATAGAAATCCTACCATTACCCCAACAATTAGGAGCCAGCCATTATTATGCATGACAAACAAACATGTATACAAACAGCACAAGTATATATCATGGCAATATTGCATGCCATGGCAATGTGGCATTCAATATTGTCATGCATCTATACTGCAAAACAATGGCTTATAACTATGGCCTGTAGTGAGCAACACCTGTCATATATTTCATTACGTTATCAAGCAGACAGACAGAGTAGCATTACTTCCAACGTCCCTAAGTTATATGTGTGCCTTGCACATTTATTTCAAGATGTTAATATATGAATTACTCACATCTGTAACCCAGGTGTCTGTGCAAGTAATGAGTCATGTTAACAGTGCCCAAATAACCTATATGTATTATAAAGCTATAGTTAGAGGAAAACTCAGTGGGAAACATAAAAGATATAAACATTAAATAGTTGGAATGCAATACAACACCTTAGAACTGGGCAATCATAACCACAGGGACATCATGTGACATATAAACACTTACATGATGTTTTATTCACATTACTGTCCATCAACTAATGTATCACTGCACTGCATATATTTTAGGAATCTCTATTTATATACCTGCAAAAGACAAACCATGTAATAATAATCAGTGAATATGTAACAGGCAGACATAAATGAAGAAAATGAATGGTTTTGTACGTAGCAATTTCTGAACACAAGAGTACAAATATATTGTAAACAAAGCATCACCAGTCTTGGAGGCAGAAGCAATTGCCATGATGAACTGAAATATGTACCAAGCACAGTCTGCCAGTAGCAGTCTAAATACTAAGACAGCAGAGAAATATCCATTTAGTATGAGAACAAGCTGGCTGCATACAACAGAGAATTCAGTAAGTACCAGCGCAATTAACTAGCATATAAAACATCATATGTCAAAGCACTGTGCCAAGTACACAGAACTGTCATATAGGTTGTGACTTACAATCAAAAACATTACTCACAGCAGACATGCCTTATTTCTAACTCAAATGTAAGCTTTTTAAAGAAATATATACTGAAAAGCACAGGAAATGTATAACCATTATGGTTACCTTGCAGATGCATGCTGGGTAGTACTGTATTAATATCAACATGCATGGAGCTGCAAACCAAACCACTCCTATAACAATGTTGTGTTCTTCTTCCTCTCTTTTTCCAGCCTATGCATCTGCTCAATGCACCATGCCTCATTCCAGACACCACCCTCGTCACCCGCAAAAGGTACAAAGCATGTATGGATGGTACATGTATAAAACAACAGTGAACAGCACATTTTCTCTAACCTTGACATAAAATATGAACCAAACGTCCTATTCATTTATTGCTGTATCACACACAACACTTCATACAGTGGAAGAATACTGAACACAAACTGGAAGGCAGAAGATTCAAACCTGCAACTATCAACTATGTCCATGATATAATACTGACACCTACCTGCCTATCTAATCTATGACTGTATGGAGTAAATACAATTAAACAACTGAAGGGTATGACTGTGCAGGGAAGGAGAAAAATATGAATCACAGCTTCGACATTACAAGATTGTTAAGCTGCAGTCCAACATGCCCTATGTGCTGTGTATTTGTAAACCAAGACATGCAATCTTGGTTGTGTGTCAGCACACTGATCACAACAAAAATTCACAACAGTAACATCCATAGCTCAGAGTATGAGATACTGCAATAAAACACATAGCTGGACTTAGACAAGTACACAGGACTTTCTGATCCTCACCAGTATGTCATACATCAAAATGGTTAGGTAGGAGGCCAGGAAATGTCTAAATACACGTTATTGTTATGTACCAAATCATACCTCAGATTTCCCTGATATTTGGGAATGTCCCTGATTCTGACTCAAAGTGTAGCTCTGTCCCTCTCACTCCCAACTAATAACACTAGGATAAGGAAGTTGAATATTATTTCAAATTCCTGTATTCTGTCCCTGTCACAAATTAATAGTAGTAACAGAAAATATGTCTCTGATTGTCCCTGAGTATGTCTGCATTAGTCCCAGATTGTGTTAAGATGTATCCCTGACTGGCTCGGAGCTGTTTTCCAAGTGTATAGATGAAATATACCTCTATGGTCAAAGCTTTACACATACAGCTAAATTGCTATGCTGCTTCCAAAAATCTATGGATAGACCAAGCAGGTATCTACACAATCAGTTTCAAAACATTAACACGGTCATATAAAAATGTCATCTAAACTAATCCCTACATGGGGTTGAACTGACATGCATCCATGGTATATGTACATTGACCTTTTGTTTAACAAGTTGAGCTAAGAGAAAGCATAATACTGTCCCTAATAACAAACTACTGCTGGAAGTGTCCTTATTCCTGCAGATAATGGATGAATATGCATCCATCTGACACTAACTGCTGTAGGCCTTTATGCTGCACATACAATTGATATGTGTACCAGCCAGATTGCATTAAGTTTTACAAAGTCCAACATCTAGTAGACATGCTGACCTGCAGGGTTCCTACATTTGTTTGTACAGAAACCACATATTTATTTAACAATACTGTGCATTTTCTAAAGTGGAGGGGAATAATGTAGGTATGTTACTCAGTTCTCACACACACAGAAGTATACAGTGCCAGTGGACTGTTATGGATAACAGAGAAATGCAGAGTCATCCATGGCCTAGGTGCTATTTGCATCAGTGAAACACAGCCATGCTGAATGTATGAAATGATGTACTGTATAATTTGCCAAACATAATGTTCAATATTATGTACATAATAAACATTCTTACAGAAAAAAACAAAACAGGGGAATTAAACCAGTACATAGGAAGGAGTAATCACTTTGCCTTAGTGTTTATCCAAATGAGGTAAGTGACAGAACAGCTAAGTCACCACTGTGAAAGGAATATTTAGAACATTTAGGGTCATAGCTATATGTGGGATTTTCATAGGAATGTACAACTACACTGTATATTATGACACTTACTGTAGGCACCTGCAGGCTGTCTCCATACCTCAGTGATCTTCTGACAAAGATCCTCTGCATCCCTCCTATGTATGCCACTGTAGCAGTGACAAACCTGCACTCCAGTCCCAAAGATTCTTGTCCATCATCAGTGCTCCCTCACAATCGAGTGACATATATTGATCACCGTGAAGTTTCTGGGCATAGCTTATATAGGTTTCTGAACTCCAGTATCGATGGTGAGCATCTGGATTGTCTTCTCCTTCATCCAGTTTCGTGTTTGGACACACTGAAGCCTCATTGCAGTAGCCATCTCACTGATGCAAGTCAGGAAAAAAGCTTTCAGAAAATTGCACTCTAAGGTCCCACTCAGTTTGCAGTAGCAATGAAATGAGCAGTAAATGTATCAAAATCGCATTTTAGAAGTGGCGCTTATAGGGGGGTCAGATCATTAGAGGATAATGGGCACATGCTCCACATAGTCCTGTTTAACAATGTCTGTTGGGTATTTGCACATAGCACCTTCCTGTTACTCCAAACTATTGCTTAATGCACCATATTTGAGAACTTATTTGAAATTGTGCAAATGGGATTCCAAAACATTGAAAGATAATAAATCTCATTAATTTTGTATTGTGCAAATGGTACTTAAAAGATGTATGCTCATAGCTGGTTGTACCTGAATGTATACCTGACTTACAGGTAACTTCAATGGTAATGTGGCACCTGCTGGCATTGCTGTGGTGGGATATATTAGTCTTATTATATACCTATGTTATGATTACTCCTTATAAATCTATTTATACATGTTGACAGTCACTTATTTGGCAACTTTTTCTGCAATACAAAAACATGGCTGTGACATACTTGAGGGGGGTAGGACTGACTATTATGCATTCAGGTGGGCACACTTGCTTTAATGACAACCAGAAATTCCACATATACACTTGTGCAGATGAATGGAAAGAGCGCTAGTCAACAGTTCATATGGATGGACTGACAGTATATCCACATGTATTGCTGGTGATCATGTTCATTCTGTATCTTAGCTACAGAAATCATTGTGTTCAGGGTGTATACATATATTGCATGCTAAGCAATATTCTTTGATATCAATATTTATACAGTGTTATGATATTCATTGCTACTTAGGTATACATGCACAGATAGTGAAAGAATTAAAATACATCTGTGTTCACGTTTGGTCACCTTCTACTGTCTGTGGTATGCTTACAGATAATGAGGCATTCTGATGGTTTCTGTAACTTGTACAATTGCTACTGTACAGATACTTTCTTATAACAGTAATATAGTAGTGGTTGTCAGTGCATTTCATCCCATGCAACTCAATGGGGATGTTGATATATATTATTATGATGTATTTTACTGACTGCAGCTGTGTATGACAGCCATCCAATGTTAT
The DNA here is from genome assembly GCF_019279795.1 of Protopterus annectens. Lineage (NCBI taxonomy): Eukaryota > Metazoa > Chordata > Ceratodontiformes > Protopteridae > Protopterus > Protopterus annectens. The sequence continues at coordinate 1,219,194,707 of NC_056735.1, forward strand.
CAGTTTATAAATAGTCATTATGTTATGATGTACATGTTAATGCGTGAAGCCAGTGCATATCATACTGATCTTATTTCACAGTGATTGCGTGTTTGTCCTTTCAATGCTGTGGCCTTTACTGCAATGGGTTCAAATTCCAGATATGACCTCTAGAGATATTACTAGTGATGATGTTGTTACATGTGTTACATATTCTGAAGTTGCCTTCATACTAAGTTCTTATATATGTAACAGTGCTATCTGTGATAAGGTCGATTTTGTATAGCTTTGCACTGTATATGAAAGGAGAGCAGGTCACTTGACTTATGCTTGCAATATTATCATGTCCATATGTGGCCCCTATATACAATATATCATGTGTATATCATTGTCTTCCAAATAAAAAACAAACTAGAGGTGAACAATTTCTCTCCCCCAAAAAATTACAACACCATTGATGCTGTATGCCACCATAGACAAAGTCTCCTTGGACAGAAGGAAATACCGTATGGAGGAATGAGGTGTGGACAGACCTGACCAACATGATAAATGTTGTGGGAGGTCACAATAGATCCAGAGATGACTGTCAGTGATGCTGCTCTGACATGATCCTTCAAGCAGCCAGAAGGAACCACCAGTATGAGAGACCAAGGAATGCCACCAGTGGTTGCCCACTACTGACCTCTCCAGATGCAATAACAGTGTTCCTACCATCTCTGCATACCACCAGTTGCAATCACCGTATACCAGTGGAAGTATAGAAGCAGGTGTTCTAAGATGTACATGTATATTGCATTTTTCTGAACTCTGTTGCACATACATTACCTTATTATGTATCATTGTTTCATACATATTCATGTAGGGTGTTTTTGTGTTCCAGCAGCATAACTGAGCCATGGACATGGATGCACACATGCTGACAATACCCAATCTAAGTGCAATGGCATATTATTGTTCAAATGTGCTACATACATAACATGTCCAGCAGTATGTTTAAACTTGTTATTGTTCATTTGCACAGGTCCATCCACATCAGCAACATGTCAGGTGAGTGTCTCCACATACTGTTATTGTAACCAGTACCTGATAATTATTGTGACAGTGGTATATACTGACACATTGATGCATCCATGACATTGTTACCTACAGATACATCATCATGAGACATGGTCTATATAGGTGCACCTACAGATGGACCAGGTAAGGTTTTCCACCATGTTTATAGGCTGCCACATAGTGTATCACATTTGTAATGATTGATATCCTTCTTGTTGTTTTCCATACACAGGTACATTTGGACAACATGTGCACTGTATGCCATGTGAATGCCTTCATACCCTGTTAGTGTGGTATATATGTCATTGTGTGCCTCTGCCTGCATTCGTGACTGTGTTGAATACCCACATGTTGCGCTTTGCTTCTTTTCCTACTACAGGATCCGCATTATGGCAGATAAGAAACTCGCCACAGAGGGAAGATGTAACTCGCATGACATTTCTTCTGTTTCATACATGTCAGTTCTTGAAACTCCTATTGATACTCTCCATTAATATTGTGTCCTTCTCCACCTGAATGGACAGCTGCCATCTGCACATCAGCCTCAATAAATCCGTATGTGTATTTATTACGTACTGTGTTTTGCATACCTCTGTTGGAATGGCATGTAGTAGTGAGTTTCTGCTTACTAATACAATTTGGATATCTTTATTTTACAAAAGTTACATTTTAGCCCTCACCTCCAGTGGTGGAGTTCCAAAAGGACATGTCAGATGTGTCTTATTTTGTTCTTACTCACATATTTCATATATATTACAAATGTAAAGTAAATGTCTTCTCCCTATTTTATAGGTTTCTTGAGGCATGACCAGACACAACCTCTTGCTAAGTCCTTAACCTCACTAACATTGTTGTTGTCCCATATGTCCATACTGAGCTGCACCATGTAATTTATGTCAATGTAGCTGACCCGTGTCCTCTGTATCTTCATGTAGCATGTCTTTTGCCTGCCTCCTCCAATAGCCCTTCCCCTGATCCCCAGGTGGGATGTGATGTGCCTCACTGTGCTAGCATGTCCCATGGATCACAGGACACAGATATGATGATACAGTATGGCCTGGATAGTACCAGCCATGTGGATCAGGCTGTAGCCTCTGACATGGAGGAAAATATGTCCAGTGATTCTGATTATGTGAGGATATCAGATGTTGGAGAGAATGATAATGTCTCATGTTGAGTCTGTTGGTGATGTTAACTCTTCCTCACAACACAGCAATACTGCATGGCATAGTACATGTAGATACATAGCTGGTATGCATGAGTGTATGTCAGAGGGTGTTTGCCTAGTCATACAGGTGGATGAATGTTCCCAGCACTGTCATGGACCTGATATTTATTCCCTCTGCCTCACATCATGTTACACACCAGCTGTGTGAGCTGCATGAAGGTCAGGAGTGCAGACATAGAGTGTCTATATTACCTTATCGAATGATAAAAAGAGTGAATGCTCTTTCATTGATCCAAAAAGGTTGAAACCACTAAAGAGCGAAGACACGGACCATCGATTTTTTTCCCAGGGAAAAAAATCGGTGGGTCTTCTTCAGGACTTCGCCATTTCCTCCACTATGGTGCGATCTCGGAGTTGGTATATTTAAGTTGGGAGTAGGAGGCACAGCCCCCACATTGGGGGTGTGTTGGGCAAAACCCCCCCACTTCATTTTGTGTTTGAATATTTTTATTTTTGGCGGAGCAGCAATTTTTTTACCCTGGGAAAAAAATCTCTGTTCTGTGTCTTTGCATTTTAGGGGTTTCAACTTTTTCGGATCAATGAAAGAGCATTCATTCTTTTCAATGTTTGATAAGGTAATATAGACCTGACATAGAGAGGTCATGGCAGCAGTGGTTGCACAACATGTCAGTTTGTTATCTGTGGCATGCTCTATTGAGAGCCTAGTTACTGCAGTGATACAGCAGTGTCGTACTACTAACTGGGTGTTACGTGTCTTGACAGTGTTTAGCCAATTACCACATGGAAGAGGCAGGTGTCTTGCCATTAGTGTCTCTACAAGCTGTTTAAAATTTATCTAAATATTAAATAATATTCATATAAGTTGTATCGATTCTTAATAAATGTTTTTATATTATGTCAGATTTGTTATGATTGTTTAAAATGCAAATGTTGTTGTTTTATTTTTGAAGATTGTAAAAGTATTGTTCTTAAAATGGTTTGTAATAATTTTTTTAACTTTGCTACCCAGGCCTCAACTGAAAATGGGCTTCTACCCAGTTGGACCTTCCCGGTAATCAAATGTCAATAAATGTATAAATAAGACCCACACATGCACATCGGGCATCGATGTCTGTGCTACAACATGCACGTACACCTGCTGTTGGCCAATCCACTGTGAACCTAGTGATCCTGACCAGACAGTCAGTTTGTAGTCATGTTTCTTCCCACAATGTGTCTTCACATGTTGGTTTCACCATATCAAACTTCTTGGTAGAGCAATGTGGGCCGAGTGTTTCTGGACATGGCAGGGGGAGCCAGGACCATGGTGTGAGTCACCAGCATGAGTGCCCCAGATTGGGTTAGAGTAATGCTGACATTTGAGCAAATGTGTCTTTTAGTGTCACTCTGACCCCATGGTGATCATAAATGCTCTGCAAACCAGTGACATTGTCATCTGCATGTGGTGGTTGTGAGGTCTGATGCTGCGGAATTCTATTAGTTTTACTGACCTAGGTAACTACCTTCACTTATCGATAATTATTTCCTTTTTCACACTGGCATGTGTTAACAGTGATGTTGACAGTAATGAAAGATATGATGACTTGTTTTCATGTTTGCATGATTTGATAGTGGAATGATAGGGATGGGGTTATATTACAATTTTCCTTGTTGTCTGCCATTCTCACATGCACTACTATGACTCTGTATGCATGCCTATGTCACTTGTGGCTCGATTTGATGGTTCCTATAATTACTGTTTTTTATATGTTCATACTATTATATGTTACAATTCTTATATATGATGATCAATGTGTACATCAAGTTGGTCATTTTTATTACTATCTATGCTAGTGTTTTGGGGCGACACATGAACATCACTGTTTACCTGGGTACTTTTGTATGTGTGGCTTATCATGATTCAAAGTGTGTGTCAGAGGCTGATGTGTTGCCTGATCTAGGACTTATGATTACATCCTCCATCACCCATGCCTGCTTCTTCTCCCCCATGTGTCCTCTTGATCCTCCTCTGACAGCTGTGACATGTCATTTTCAGACACCTGGGGTTCTTGGGGTAAGTCACCCACACCGGTTGCAGGCAAATTTCTGCCATGTGCGGTTGTTAACATGTTGTGAAGCATGGTGCACACAGTAATTATCTTTGCTGCCTTTTCAGGTGTGTATTGTAGTGCACCCCAGATGTGTCCACATATCTGAATCTCACTTTAAGCACTCCAAACACACACTCAGTAGTGTTTCTTGTTGCAGCTTGTGTGGATAACAGCAGTCACCTGCTGGTAGGAGGCAGATAAAATATATGTTGTCATCATGCATACTGTTGACACGGGCATATTCTGCTTACATCATAGCTGTGTTCCCGCACTTACCCAGAAGTAGTCCTTTGGGTGTTTCACCATGTTGAAAAGTAGCCATCAGATGACTTTCTCTCCATATAGCAGAATCGTGGACACTACCATGGTGTGTCACCATGATATTAATTATGTTGACATCTGCTGAGTACTCTTCCTGACAGTTCAGTAATAACTACCCTTTTCTATTTATATATCGTTTTGCTTTGGGGGGGTTACTAGGGATATGGGTGCAGTCTATTGCACCAAGGGCATGGGGTTAGTTGTTGATGTAGAAGTAGTGTATAACATCTTGCTGTTCCATGACTGCAGATAGGAAGTGGATATATTCATCTATCTAGCTGTACATTGCTGCCAAAAATTGTAAGTGGATGTAACTGGCAGCTGTCTGGGACACTATTGCAGCATCTCCCATATGCCATTGGAATATCTTGGATACCAGCATACCTAAGCTCAGACAAATTTTTTGATAGGTATAGGGTTGCTTTGCAATGTACACACAGACATGTGTGGGGTGCACATGGTACACACAGCCTGTACCGGCTGTCTGTCTAAGGAGTAGCTATCAATTACTTCCTGCTCTGACAGCTGGCTTAGTTGTGCTGCAGCTCTGTGTCTAACTGCCTCCCTTCTATGACTCATTACCATATCTTCCTGCATGGTTTGCAGTACTACAGCCTGTTGAATTCATTCACTGGTGGTTGCTTTCTATTTTTATTTTTCGAAAATATTGTGGATTCTGCTGAGCTTTGTCTGAGATAGCTTCATTTTGTTGATTTGCAATACGACATTCTCCAAGGGTTTTGGAAATGTAGTCGGTAAAACACTTTCTCACATTTAAGTTGCATTGGGTGCTCATATTGTGTTTTGGAATCCAACAGGCATGAGCAGAGTCTGTTATATAAAATGATAATGATTGTACCAACAGTTCAATAGAGCAGTATATAGGAAAATTGATGACGTGAGAAACAGGTGTAAATGAACAAACTAAGATTGGTAGTTTCTCACAGGTCACCTTGTGATCACAACACTTCTCTTTCTGGTATGATGTTAGAGTGTAACAGGAACAGATAACAGTTCTCAAGTCTATCTATAGCAAATGATAATGTAATGGAAAACATAATTGCTTTCTGTCTAATGGGTTTTGTATTGATAAGTAATTACATCAAAACTATTTAACAGCTCTTGTTCTCTTCCTGTGGACTTGCACAAGCAAGGAATTGTGATCAGTATCAGTTATCTTCCTCCCTCTCCATCCTTCTCTTTCAGTCTCTCTCTCTCTCTCTCTCTCTCTCTCTCTCTCTCTCTCTCTGAATTACAGCAAATAGAAACAGGCAATCATTTCCCAAAATAGCACTCAACCTGTTCGCATGGAAATTCTGGACAAAGTCTCTTTAGATAGTTACATCTTGCCAAAACAAAATGCACAGCTAATTAGCATGCAATGTGCATGTTTAACAGTATAACTCCACCCATTTTCAGTTGGCTTATGGGTACGACCACTCAGAAAAATTAAAAGTTTAAAAAGAAGAAGTGAAAATGTGATCCAGATTATAAACAGAATTATCCTATATCTTCACTGACAATAGACTAGATGCATAAATCATGCCACCACCTGTTGTGGGTGGCAGCACCTGTGATTAGAAAGAAGGGACTCCCTGAAGCTTCATTTACCAGATGCCATATATAAGTTCTTTATAGGTTGTCATCTACATGAAATGTACAACAAACTGTCCTGTCCATCACATTCTAGCTGATGGGGTTGGGACTACTGCACAGAATAACGTTATGGTGCACAACTTGCTCCAGCGCTTTCTCTCTAGGAATTTTAAGAATCAGAAAAGAGCTGAGCAATCCATAGCAGGATGCTTGATTCTGCTGTGCCATGATTGTTTCTCAAGGAATATACTGACATAACTTTCCCAGTGAAAGTAGTTCTGTAGCACTAGCAAGAGCCAAAACAACTCTCTCTAGTCATGCAGTGTCTATTAGGCAACTTGTTGAAAATCTAAGATAAAGCAAGCTGCAGCTTTTGCAACTAAAAGAGTTTAAAGCAAGATAGTCTTAGATCAGTTCTGTAAATAACATGTTTTGCAGGTAGTAAAGAAGCTGCATGATAGCTTATCAAATTTGATCTGGATGGCAAACTGATTCAAACTTACACAGAATATGCTATTTGTTAAATGAAGGCAGAAAAGCAAGTGAAGTTATGATTATTTTGACAAGAGGTTGAATGTTATGGTCCCATCTCATTTATCCAGAAACCTTCCTGAATTTGCACAATTAGCATATTCCAATGACGCGACTGGCACTGTTTGCACCTGTAAACAAATCATCAACTTCTTTGTCTAGCAGTGTGAAAAAAAACACATATAAATACATGTTACTCAATCAGTCTCATTATCCAAGCATCTCTCAGAGTATAAGATTTATCCACAAAACTAAATACATATGAAGTAACCTCTTTATATTTTTCAAGACTGATGTAACAACTATGAAATGTTGATTTCCTGAAAGTCGATGCTTCAATAGAAAGAAAAAAAAAAAAACGACTGAAAACATTACATCAATGACAAGAATAACTCTAGGGTAGCCAAACAGGATGATGTGCTGGAGTTCCTCCAAGTGCAGATCACCAGAGACAAAATCCTGTACAATATCCTAGCTAGTTATAGGCCACCCTCCATGTTCCAAGATGGTCACAATGCACACTACTTAAGGGAGACTTTAATTACCCCTCTGTAGACTGGGAATCCTACACGACCTCAAATGTACAGTCACAGAGAATCCTGGATTTTGTAAATGCCGGCACCCTTGACCGAAAAGTGAAAATGTTCACTAGAGGCGCCAACATGCTGGACCTTGTGCTTACAAATATGGGAGGATTCTGCTCCCCTACCAATGTCTTGCCCCCCTGATAAAGTTCGACCATAAATCTGTCTCCTTCAAATGCAAAATGAACTCCATAATAACTATTCCAAGGCAAATTACCTTTTATTAAGTGATGGCTTGTCAAAATTCAATGTACCTCCAAACCCAGAGATCAAAGCAACCTATGACAAATTATCAGAAACTTTGTACAGCCATGTCAATGGCTGCTTGGAGGCTGCTGTACCTTCCAGGAGTATGGCCAGAACTAGCCCCAGAAGAAAACTTCCCTGTTGGCATACCAAAGTAAACAGGATATACAACAAAAGAGAAAACAAAGTATGGAAAAATATCAGTAAGAGTAATTCCCCTAAAGAACTCTCTCACCAAAGTAAATATGCAAATAAGAGGGCAAATAGCATCATGCAAAGCCAACTTTGAGGATAAGATAGCCTCCCAGGTGAAGGATAAGCATAAGGCCTCTTACAGCTATGTCAGAAATCTCAAGGGTGGCAGCAATGTGCTGAACTGGTGGTTAATACTGTCACATTAACCAAGCCTGGCAATATAGCGAACCTGTTAGTGGACAAATTCAGATCCAACTTTAAACCCCCCATCCCCAAGCATCCCCCCAAAATACCTTGAAACTACTACTATGGAGCATGTACTGGCTGCACTCACTAAAGCCAAGAACATGGCCTCAATGTGTCCTGATAACATCGCTGGATGCCTTCTGAGTAGTCTAAAATACAAGTTATCAAAACCATTGGAGTCATTCTTTTAACTATATCCTTAAAACAGGCTTTGTGCCATGTGAATAGAGGACTGCAATGGTCATCCCTCTTCATAATGGAACACCTTCAACAGATTCTGAAACAACCAGTCTATTAGTCTGACTAGTATTATTTGCAAATCCATGGAAAGAATTATCATGGACATTATCAACAAGGCATATGAGACCTCCAGTCAATGGATCCATCCCAGTTTGGCTTTGTCAAAGGAAGGCCATGCTTAATAAATCCGGTAGACTTATTTGAAAAGGTTATTAAGGCAATGGATGAGGGTAAAACAGTGTATACTGCCTACCTAGATCTGGCTAAATCATTTGATACAACACTCTAGTTGGGTATTGTCAAAACATGTATGGAACTAGGTATAAACCCCTTTATAACACAGTGGATAGCTAACTGGTTCACTGATAGGACCAAGGAGGTTAGAATCATTGAGACCTCCTCCACAAACAGGCCAGTCACCAGTGGATTTCTCCAGGGCTCAGTGTTGGGCCCACTCCTTTTTGGCATCTACTTCTCAGATGTCAAAGCTAGTGTCAAAGGCCTCTGGCTAACTATGTTAGCAGTTGATTGCAAACTAGGAGCAGTCATTGACTCTCCCCAAGATGCAAACACCCTTCTGGAAGGTCTAATACAGTCAAATGCTTGGTGCTAAAGCCATGGCTTAAAACTCAATACCAAGAAATGCATCATAGTACCTTTGCCACCCTGGGTAACGACCTCATCAATAAAACACCTTTAAAAGTTGATTCACTAGTCAGGGATCTGAGAACTCATGTAGATAGTAACCTAGCCTTCCACCAACATGTGTTCAGGTTAGTAAGAAAATTATTCTGTGTTGCTCAACTTATAAACAAGGCCATGGCATCTAGGACCAGAGAGGTCATCATACCACTGTACTTGGCCCTCATTTGATGCACCATAGAGTATAATGCCACCTTTAGTATATACCTGACCAGACACATTCAGCAATTGGCATTTCCACAAAGGTTCTGTACAAAAAGAATGCATGGAGTAAACACTATGACTTATGCTGATAGCCTCAAAGCCCTATCTCTTTATTCGGTATATGACAGACTTCTGAAAAGTGATCTTTGCCTGGCATACATGGCATCACTGGACCATGTTTTAATGAACCTTTTGCACATCTACAAAACAAACAGCATCATAACTATGAGATTAGAAGACCTAAATTTTGCTTGTGACATAAATAGGACATGTTGAAGAAACAAATATGTTTCTCAAAGAATTCCCATTATCTGGAACAGACTTTCCATACATGTGAAGCAGAGTTCCTTGCTATCCCTATTTAAGCTCAACTTGGACTAATGGATAGGTAATTGGAAATTCACCCTGGCCTGGTTCCTATGTCTCTGATGGACAGAAGCAGTCAGTAAATCACCTCTATAAAAATCAAATTTGTGGGTCACATTTGGATTGCACATATAGGGTTTTAAGGGCCCTAGCTGTCATTAGCTTAGTAGACTCCTATGAACCTATGAACCTATGAAAACCAAAAGGGCAAAAAACTCCCTTTTTCTTGTTTTTACATGGGTCAAGCTCTCTTGTACCACTTGATGATGCAGCAAGCCTTGCCATACCCCACAAAGTTATATATATCAATTTAATGGTTGCACTTACTAGAAGTCAGGAGAAATTTCCCTAGAAAGTGAACCATTTCTGATGCACAATTAGAAAATGCTTGGGCAATTATTTCCTATGGAGAACAGCATTCATCCTTATGCCGTTCAACTTTTTTTCTGCAAGTTACTGATGCTCAGAGAATTTCTCCTCAAGGTTGTGTAGGGAAGCCCATCTCCTTTCTCTAACTTTGACACCTTCATTCAAGTCAGCTGTCTCTCTCTCTCTCCTTCTGTGTAAATCATTACCTGAGCTCCTGAGCCACCAACTATTGGGATACTTTATCAGAGTAACTGTTGTGATTTTTACAATGCCAGCACAATGGGGTCAAGGGAAAGCAGCTGTTGTAAGCTTTTTTTAATTACATTTAAAAAAAGGTAAAATGAAGAAACACAGTTTGTATTCAGAATATATTTGGACCACCTGCACCTCTGTCTAAAGTCATGAAACTGAGGGTGAAATGAGAACATCATGAAAGGGAGTATTTCCAGACTCAAAACCAGATAGGGCCGACTACAATAGCATGGTAGTATGTCCATCACTGTCAAGTCTCATTCAAATAAATGGTTACAACACAGTTAAACAAGTAACAGTTCTCTTTCTTTTCTCTCAAATCATGCATTACTGAGCAGTTTGAACAAAAAAAGCCAAGTAGCATTGGTGTCATTACTCAGATTGCTTTTCTCCAACTCTTACAGCCACTTTGCTTCCCAATCATTTTGTACCTTATCACTCTTCCTCATATCTTATCATTCCTCCTCATACCTTATCGCTCCTCCTCATACCTTATCACTCCTCATACCTTATCGCTCCTCCTCATACCTTATCACTCCTCCTTATACCTTATCACTCCTCATACCTTATTGCTCCTCCTCATACCTTATCGCGCCTCCTCATACCTTATCGCTCCTCATACCTTATCGCTCCACATCATACGTTATCACTCCTCCTCATACCTTATCACTCCTCATACCTTATCGCTCCTCCTCATACCTTATCGCTCTTCCTCATACCTTATCGCTCCTCCTCATACTGCACGTATTTCCTAATCTCTTACTTCTCTTCCTTCTGTCATGCCCCACCACTAACTACAATCTGTCTTCTGTCTACGTATCTTCCTGCTCATTTCTATAGCTTCTCCTTTCATATCTCTCTTATCATGTTTAAGCTACATTCTACTTGTCTGACTTTAAATTATTACTAAACTCAAAAACACCCCAGTTTGATCTTTGCAGCCATCATGTTATAAATACATTAATTGTTAGTGTGTTAATGCATGTTATTTTTCTCTTCAATAATTATCAAATTTAATTTCTTTCTTGTTCTTTAGTGTTAAAATGCTATATTCATAAAAATATTTAAAAATCATGTAAATAAGTTCATATAGTGATGTTTTTACCCTGCAGTTATAAATGTACACCATGTATAACTTAAATGTAGAGCTTTTCTCCCTGGGCCTCTGCTGAAAATGGATTTTGCCCAGTTGGACTTTTCCCAGTTAAAAAAAACAGCAAATAAATCATAAATAAATGTTACCTGATGAACAGTACCATTTTCAAAATAATAGAAGTTAAGATTAATATATTTCTTTAAGTTTCCTAAAGGTGTACAAGGATAGAGTTGTTCAGGCAGGGCAAAAACTTAACAAATAGTCTTTCACTGGACCTCTGGCATGCAAGTGGTATACATTTTGTGCCTCACAGTTTAATTGTAGAAAGTCATAGCATTATTGGACAGACAAATATTGTAGCAAGTAGTTCTTTAGGCACACAATGGTCCAGATTCAGTAAAGCTCATGAAAGCTATTTGTGGACAGAGCAGCATGCCAAAGAAAGACTTCAGCACACCTTGTGTGGATGCAATTCCAGAAGTCACTCTGAAAGTAGACAAGAATGTAAGCATTTAGCATTGGATAATTATGGATTCCGCTCACGCTATTCTGATGACTCAAATGCGTTATCCATGCCAACTCTGTTTCTAAATTCCACAGCACATACTTTCTGGCTACCAAAGAATTCAATTGAATACTATGGATTATGGCAAAATTTGCAGCAGATCTGGAAAAAGACATATATACACATGCAACCTGCTGTTAAGATACTGCAATGGGCTGCAGATGCAAGGCATAAAAGAGGCTGTGGCTGTGCATCCTAGAAGACAGCCAGCTAGAGTCAGAAAAAAGGCTGCAACTAAACCAGTTGTCAGACCAGCAAATAATCGACAGATACTATCTAGACAGACAACTGGTACAGGCTGTCTGCAACATGTGTGCCCTATACATATCTGTGCAGATCTTGTGTCAAAAACCCATCCCCCTTAAAACCAAAGCTCAGCCTGGGTATACTTGCATCTGGTACATTCCACAGACACATTGTGGATACTATGGGAGATCACAGACAGCTGACATTTGTATCCTGGCAAAATTCCTGGAAACAATGTGCAGCAAGGTGGAAAACTAAATACAATTTCCATACACCTGCATGGAGCGGAGAACTGTAATGCACCAGTTCTATAATATAGAAAACATCCCACATGGAAATGGTGCAATAGACTGCACATATATACCTATCAAGACACTGATACATCCTGAATTAGACAGATATATAGGCAGAAAGGGATGGCCATCCAACAACTGCCAAGTCATGTGTGCAACAGATGGCAGCATAACAGACATCATGGCAACACACCCTGGAAGTGTCCATGATGCTGCCATTTGGAGGGAAAGTGAAATGAGGGCTGCATTTCAGCAAGGAGAAACACCTGAGGGACTGCTACTGGTAAGTACAGGAACACAGCTAAGATGCAACTTAAGGATATCACTCTCAACAATATTCATTATGACCAAAACTGTTTTTATTCCATACAACAGGTGACTGTGGTTATCCACTTGAGGCATGGCTAATGACCCCATACAGTGAACCATCGAACCCTGCAAAGGAAGCCTACAATAGAGCACATGAAGCAACCAGAAACACCACAGAACATGTATTTTGTGTACTGAAAGCTAGGTTCAATGTCTGGACACATTCAAGGGTGCACTGCAATATATACCTGAAAAGGCAACAAAGATGATGACAGTATGCATCATGTTGCACAACATGATAACCAGAGCACATGGCAGTCTTCCAATTGAAGATGTGAGTGAACTACCCCAAGAACTGCAAATGTCTGAAGAGGACATCTCACAGGTATTGGCATAGGGGACAGAAGGCACAGGCATAGGCAATGTAGGATATGACCACAAGTTCAGGCCCAGGCAACAAGGCAGCATCTGACTCAGATATTTGAGTCATGACAAGCCACATGTACAGGAGTACACAGATTGAATATTGATATTCAAGTGTTGCCCCACCACAGCAACACAGATTGCATCAAATGGGGATTACCCACTAGATGTACACACCGAACATCACACATAACATAAGCCTAACATATTCCAGCATGAACATATGCAAATGTGTCACAACAGGGATTATCAACTCAGGGCACTACTGACATAGCTATGCATACACACTCAGATTGTTGTATCAGTGTATGGAAAACAATAAAGGACACAAATCTGTGCTGCACATACATATCTCTACAATATAGTAACATGAAATAAGAGAAATCAGGCTGGGCATAATGCAGAAATTTCAGAAAACACATATCATAGTACAGTGATATTGCAATAACTGAAGTCTCAAACCTCGGTCCAACCTGCCCCAACTGTATATAGACAAATCTTGCCCTGGTTGATTGACAAAGGAGATGGATGGGTCTACAACACCATGTTGAGATGAAGGAGCATGACTGTGATTTAAAGGCCTTCTGACTGGTAGAACCTTAGAAGATGGGCCAGCAGCTAAACTCTGTGCAAGTTGGACCACAGATGGTGATTTGCGATGGCCAGTGGTGATTCTGAAGACAGATGGCCTGTCTCTCACAAGCTACAATCTGCAGAGCACAGTCCAGGAATGAAGAATCCTGCTGGTAGCATGACACTGCTGCAGTACTGTAGAGGCCAGGGTTTACACTGACCATGCCACAGCTAGCAGACTCATTCTGAGTGGCCAGTGCAGCCATAATCTCACTGCGTCTGCACTCTTGTCCTTCATGCATGATACTTAGCTGGTTTGCCACATGATGTATGGCATGGGCAAGTGCATGAATGTCTGACAATACCATTACTGTGACCATTCATTTGCCTGCAGCAGGAGTTGGACACCATCTGACACCTGGCTATATACACCATCTGTTTGCCTATGTCAAATATGACTCTCTGTTCCTAGTTGTTGAGTAGAACTGCTAGCAGTAGTGCTGTCAGTTGTGGTGTGTTGGTCAACAGTCTCAGCCTGTTCAACATGCACTGTGGCAGCATCCTCTGAATGGTTAGACAAGTGAACCTCCACATCTGAGGCTACATTTGGGGCAACATGACTGTCACCCTCATGGATAGACTTGACAAACAACTCAAGGTCCTCTGTGGCAGGGACCATAATACCATGCTGAAACACATCATGAACAACAACATGATCGCTGGATGGGCTGCTGGGTGATATAGATAGCTTATGTGCTACAAGATACAAAGACACAGATTAGGACAATATGCCTACATCCCATGATGAAAATAATCAAAGACATGGCATATATATCTCACTCCAATGTTACAAATAATAATGACTTCACTTGCAGTCTATTGTATGCATGTTTCATGGATGTGTTTACATGGCCAATATTCATGACATATGTGATGAATTAAAAAAGAAGTACCTGGCAAACACTCATGGGAAGATGTGGTATTGAACAAGGTTGAACTTCAACTAGTGTAGGGAAAAAACAGCATTACTGAGCACATCATTTAAACCCTTAACCAGATGAACACAGTTAAAACATGCAGAATATTGGACATGCACATACCACTCTTATGTGCACTTGAAGACGTTGATGCAAACTGATCTAGGAATGCTAAGAAGGACATTGTGTTAATGAAGGTCAGCTGCAGGATTAACAGCAAGGATTGGTATGAAACACATGTAATAGCCTACCACTAACAGACTTCTACTGTTGAGAGGTTGTGGTTTGTACTGTGAATCCTGCACTGGAGAATTAAACAGAAAGGGACCACAGTTATATATTTCACAAAATAAATACGGATAGTATCATGTGATGGATGTTGGAGCTGTATACCAGATGGGCCTGTATTGACAAATATTTACAAAATGTGGGATATCACATGTGCTACACATTGTTGAAAGCTATGACGACTTTGCTGTAACATACCTGGTCTGACTGCACTTGTAAACGCATGACTTACCAGTCCACTGGATGTACATGTAGCATACAATGGTAGGGGGAACATCAATATAACATCAAGCAGCAGTGCCATAAAATGAGGTGGAGGCACTAGCAAGGTAGTGTTCACAGTAACAGTATAGAGATGCTCATCTGCCGATCTCTGGTGTAGGCCTGGAGTAGATGGACCTGTCATTAAAAATGTCATTTAGACTGCTTTGTCTGTAACTCATTTGTATCAATATATGTAACTAGACTTATGTTTATCATCCTCATCCTAAATGAAAGTGTGTTGATGGTTCAACTCTGCTGCTCTAAATCAAAAACAGCAATACATAAATAAGCAAGCTACAGCAATATGCAGTAATTGTCTCAATACACATCCCTGTAATGGAAATAAATGCATATATGTCCTTCTGAAACTCCAGGTTCAATGCCACTGTCAGGGATGCATCATTCCCCTCTTGCTTTATGCAGTGAGGCCAGAAATATTGTGATGTCATCAGGGGTCTGCAGTTTTCCACCACTAGTGGATCCCTCAATCTATCATAATGTGTCACTCTGTTGGCTGCATGAAGGATCATTACTGAGCAACATCCTGTACAGTTCTCATGGGATCTGTTGTGGCCTCCAACTGCATTGATCATGTTGGCAAGGTCTATCCAGATTTCAGTTCTCTAAACACTATCACCTGTATGGTTATGCACTGAAACACCCAGGTGTACCAAGTGACCACCAAATAGGTATCAGTAAATGGTGCTAGATGTGGCACATGCCTGTTATCTTCCAATGATCTGATAACATGACATCAATGCCACTTTCAAGTATTGATTTTGATACATTTACTGATCAGACCATTGCTAACTACAAACTGAGGGGTACCTCAGTAAGCATTTCTCTGTTTTTGTATTTTCCAAATTTCTTCAACTTGAGGATCTTGATGGCTACTTTGAGGAGGCTGAGACTTGTCTGTGCTCCCAACTGGACCACAAAGGAGATGAATCAGATGTTGACTGTATATGCCAGATTGGAGCAGCAGGTGAGAGCCAGAACCAGGAAATTTGCCATGACTGACATGTTGAACCAGATCACGAGGGAGCATAGACAGCGGATGGTGACCTACCACACTGGAAGGTCACTGAGGTGCAGAGGCAGCCGTAAATACCTACAATAAGTATAGAGACACTATGTATAAATGAGCATTGCTATGAATGTTACAGATATTTCAATTAACTATATAACAGGGAGATGTTTTTATGACCACATATTAGCTGCTGTGATAATTAGCTTGTGGGGATAATTAAGTGGACTTAGTGAATACTGTTCTTTTAACTGTGGGCTTGATTCCCATGTTGTTAGTTTATTTGATAATGTGTATAATATTCACAAGTATGTCCTTTGTACATGTACATATGTTTTACATCTAACTACATAATTTCATGTAGCCACTGTCCTTGTGCATCATGGACTCCTATAGCACCTAGGTTGGGGATGACTGCGCCCTTTGTAGTTTTCCATTATGTTCCCACTGTATTACCTATTGGACCATTACAGGTTGGAATAGAAGCACGTATATAACTTCATCATTTCGCCTAAACAATTACATGGACACATTTATTTAATTTAAAAAGTAATGCCTGTCCCATTGTTTACACATATGTTTTTAGTTGTGTTGATAGCTGTTATTTCTTCACTATGACAGGTCCAAAAATTGTTTGCATTTTCTGTATTTATCTGTTTTCTGCAGGATTTCTAATAAACGTCTGCAATACCTGTTTTTGCAGAGAAACCCTTGCTGAATGCGAGCTTGTCCTGTAGAGCATCTGGTAGGATGTCTAAGTGCTGGTACATTGTGAGTTCCAAACCACATAAGAGAAACTTATATCTGTACCTGTTACCTTGGTTACCTTCTCCCATAGCATTTTTTGGAAGACCCATATTGCAATATTTTTATTAATGTTTATGTTGTACATGTTAACAACTCACTGATAGAATCTTTGAATTTCTATGAATATGACCATAATCCGTAATGTTCTAATAACATCAGCTGTTGAACAACAGTGTTTGGAGAGCAATACCTGTTTGCTTAAAAACAGCATGTGCTGACTGTTAGCTCTGCTTGTAAAGAAACATGCCAGCATGTCTACACTTTGGTGTGCTGTGTATTCAAATCAGGAAAGGAGACACATCTATTTAAACTGTTATCTTTCTTTAATATAGCCATAGCATTTATTTATAGAAGTATATTATATTTATTGATATTAACATACATTTTAAACATGGTTGTGACTAACTCAGTTTTTCACTGAATTCCTGCTAATATATCTGTAATCCATAACATTCCATTAACATTATTTATTTAACTGCAAGGGCAGTACATCTTGTTAAATTCTGTTATATGTCTGAGCGATTTTTGATTAGTGTTGTATACTTTGTAAAAATGCTATGAAGGTCTGTTTTCTCATTAAATATTAAAGTCAATAGTAGAACAACATCATCCTCAAATTTTGAGGGACAGGGATGGGCAGAATAACAGCTGAAATGAAGAAAAGGGAAGATGCATGTACTTTCCTAGTGATGTGCAGTTTAGCAAGGAATAATGACCCTCACACACACCTGTCTGTGTCCATAATGTACAGCAATATATATGGTTCTGTTTACAAAAGCTATATGCTACATGACACTGTCACACTGCCTGAGGAATGTATGTCCTGCATTACCGTTAATGTATCTGAACACAGTGATAACATTAATGCATTTTTCCAACTGTTTAGCTACATGAACAAAACATGTTTATACTTTGCAATCCTAAGCCAAGATTATTATTAGTAAACCATCCCCATCAAGTTGATTTATAACATAAACTCTCTTCACTGCCTACAAAACATGCTTTTTCCAAACGAGAAGTACTAAGATGTGTTAGGTAAGTAGGTAGCTCTCAAGGTTAGAGTTTGGATATAGACTGCATTTGCCTGTTTGAATCTCATGCCTTCTATTCTTAAAAAAAAAAAATTGCCCATGCCCCTCTGACTTACACTCAAATTTTTCAATTCCGCCTTCCTCCTGTGTGTCTTTTGTGTCCCTCTTCTTTACCAGTACAGCTAAACTTCTTTTCTGTCTCACTACTTTTCTTGGCTTTACTTGTGTTCGCCACAAAAGTCCCAAATCCATTGTTAGTAACTGTTATCTATGGTTCATAGGTTCATAGGTTGGTACTAGGCAATCGGCCCTAGGGCCTATACAAGCCTAGCCATAACAATTCCCTGCCTATTTCTATCCACACTATTTACTTCCCTGGACCCCTGTCTAGCAGGGCGAATGACGTAATCCCCGGGGTGATTTTCCTTTCTCCCATCCAATTGTTAAGGTTCCTTTTGAAGAGGGCCAAAGAGGCGCTCTGCTTGACATGTATGGGCTGTCTATTCCAGAGTCTGGGGAGTCTCTGGATCAAGAACCTATCCCTCCAGCATGTTTTGTTTATTGTGATGACAAGGTTTAGATCCCTGAAGCGTGTGGCTCTGAGGGATTGGGATTTCTTTAAGTGCAGCATGTCCAAAAGCTCTGGGTTTGACATGGCCTTGTATGTTAAGCTGAGATTGCCTCTGAATAGACGATATGTGACAGAGTATAGCTGGAGTTTTTTAAGGCGGTCAGCGTAGGGCATCTGCTTTAGGCCTGTAATTCATTTAGTGAGGTATTTTTGTGGCCTTTCCAGTTGTTGCAGATGTCTTGAGAGGTACATAGCAAATGGGGCATTGTATTCTATAATGGGTCTAATGAGGGATGAGTACAGTGGGACAATGACCTCCTTTTTCCTGGATGAAAATCCCTTAGTGATGAGTTGTGCCACACAGAAGGATTTTCTGACTGTTGTGGTGATGTGTTTTTCGAAGGTGAGATCACTGTCCACCTGTGTCCCTAAGTCTCTTATCACACTTTTGGTGTTTAGTGTACTGCCACCTATGTGGTAATTCATGGGTACATGTTTTTTCCCAAAGGGGATAACTATACATTTCTTGGCATTGAGCTTGAGCCCATGGCTTTGGCACCAAGCATTTGTTTCTGTAAGGACCTTTTGTAGAGTATCCACATCATTTGGGGATTCAATAATGGCTCCCAGTTTGCAGTCATCTGCAAACTTTGTTAGCCAGTGTCCCTTAGTGTTGGCCTGTACTTCAGAGAAGTAGATGCCAAACAAGAGCTGTCCTAGGACTGAACCCTGAGGTACTCCACTTGTCACTTGTCTGGAGCTGGATTTGTAGTTGGCTACTTTTACAGTGTGGGTTCTGTCAGTAAGCCAGTTGGCAACCCATCGAGTGATGTAGGGATTAATGCCCAGCTCAGTAAGTCTATCTATGATTCCAGAGTGGGGGATGGTGTCAAAGGCCTTGGCGAGGTCCATATAGGCTGTGTGGACTGCCTTACCCTTGTCCACGGCTCTGGAGACTGATTCAAAGAAGTAAATCAGGTTCAGGAGACAAGATTGGCCCTTCACAAACCCAAACTGGGAGGGGTCCAGTGTTTGACAGTTGCCAATGTCTTTGTTTATAAGTTCCATGATAATACGTTCCATGGCCTTGCAGATCAGGCTCATCAGACTGATGGGGCAGTAGTTCCCAGGATCCAAGGTGGATGGTGATGCAAACCTTTCAACTGTACAGATTTTTACAGAATGTCCAGATTTTTGCCTCAAATATTTAGTCTGTTCATCATAAAATCTGTGGATTTCTGACAAATCATGGAGGATTGAAGTCACTAAATCATAACCAAATAATGACATATGTTTGAGTTTCAGATTTATATCCTTCAGAAAATTTATGCAAATGCAAATCCTGTTAATCTATCAGCTTTCCAAGTTTATAAGAGCAATAATTAAAACCTGTCCCTATTTTTAGGCCTTTGTCCCCCATTATTTTAGGCTTTCTCCAGATTTCTTGCCTTAAGAAGTTGAGAGGTATGGTGATGTGGTCATGATTGCCTTCTCCTTTACTTTTTTTATTAAAATATTTACAGATTCCATAGGAATATGTAAGTCCATTAATGTTACATGTATTATGCAGATAGGCATACTTTCTCTGACTTTACTGTAAACAGTGGTATAAAAAAATTTTATATATATATATATATGTGTGTGTGTGTGTGTGTGTGTGTGTGTGTGTGTGTGTATATGTGTGTGTGTATATACATATATGTATTTTGCAAATAGCTTTGTAGCTTTGAAGCATGTA
Source organism: Protopterus annectens (assembly GCF_019279795.1). Lineage (NCBI taxonomy): Eukaryota > Metazoa > Chordata > Ceratodontiformes > Protopteridae > Protopterus > Protopterus annectens. The sequence continues at coordinate 1,219,215,081 of NC_056735.1, forward strand.
ATATAAGTTAGTGTAAGACATATGAAAACATCTTTTGTTGTCTGAGATGTTTCTGTGTCTACTCCTGCAAATTTATCTTATGAATGCCATGTGGTTTACACTGGGATAACTGGCATATTTATGTTATCATAACAGAGTCAGTTACATTCCATAGTTGTCCTTAACCTTACTTTACAGATTTTATTATATTTCTATATAGGTATCAGAATTCTTGGATTGTGATAATCTTTCTATAACTTTGCTACTGTATAATGTAATTGGACAACCATTTCTTATTAAAAATGGATTATGTACACATTTCTATAGTGCACCATTGTTACTGCAATACAACATTGTGCGCTGAGCTATTCTGAGTTTCTTATTGTACATTAACATATTACAGTGTTATCCACAAGCTTCGCACAGATATCAGCATAATGGTCTGGATTCCACAAGCTTTATGGAATCCAGCCCAATGTTTATGAATATAGAGACTCTTGTAGTCCTGTCATTAGGATTTAGTACTCTCACCACTGCAGCCCAGCTTTAATTCCCAGTCAGGGAAGTTTCGTTGCATTTTAGAATTTCCTTTGTTGTATGTTGAGATAATGCTCAGATCTACCAAAAATTAGTGGGGGTGACTTGATATAGTGGCTAAGCCATTTACCTCACAAACACAAGGAATAAGATTTGATTCTCAGACTTAAAAAAGGAAATTGACTAGGTTTTAAATGACTAACAAGAACAGCTAGCCTAGTACTCATAAAAATTCTTATTTTTGGCTCGTACAGAGCTGCTAGTATTTCTCGTAAACAAGGACTATTATTGATGAATAAACACAATTCTCTTACTTTTGGCTATGCAGAATGGTTAGAGTTTGTGAAAATCAAGGACTACTGCATGCAAAGATGACAGGTAACAAGAATTCTTGAACAATTTTTACACAGATAAGCCAAAAGACCCTGTCTCAATTACCAGTCTAACAGGACATGTGGTTCCAAACTCATTAAACTCTCTGGGATCAGAGTCCCCCATGACTATTTCACCTCTTACCTTCTCTCTAGATACTACACATTGGTCTAGAGCTAATGCAGGGAGTCTTTTTTGAGTCCCCATCTTCTTCTTTTTTTTTTTTCTTGTCTTTGGCTGTGGCTTAAATAAGCAGTTGCTTCCCTCTGTGCTTAATCACCTTTTTCCTGAGCAATAATTACGTAAAGTTACAGCCACACGGAATGCCTCACTAAACCCTAAGAACCAGTATTTCCTTACCAAAACTCCCAGTATATTCTATTGGCCATGCATGCTTAGTGGTCTTAACTGAACCCATCTGCACCAGCAGCTATACTCCCCTAGTAGTGCCATTTAGGCTGCAAGGTCAAGAAATCATACACTAAATCTCATGTGTATGTGTGTGTTTGTAAGTGGAAAACAATTGATGCACAGGTAGCAATCAATCTCTTTGGTCAATTTTCCTTACACATTTTATAAAGAGCAATTTTAGCATAGCAGCAATAGCTAGAGCAGTGGGAGCTAAGATATAGATGCATTTATTTGTCTATTAATTCATTTACTTACTTAAAGTAGATACAAATCTGATTATAAAAGGTAGCATCCCCAGTACATTTTCAAAGTAATAATAACATGAGCAAGGACCACTTCCACAGCCTTCAAAATCGATCTGACTGTCCTTACTTTTCTCTCACCACTAACGTTGGTCCATAGTGGGAAAAAACTCTGCAGTAAACTTTCATATCACTTTGACAGAGGGTGAAAAAACAAAACAAAAAAAAAACCCACATCCAAAACAAATTGGAAAAATTGTACAAGGCAAACTATTCACATGAGGTTGCAACTGCAATGACAGTAAAGTAGATTGGCTTTTGCGTATATTATGTTAAACAAACTCCCATAACTCTGTAAGAACTTCATGTTTTGAGTACAGATGCTCAGCATTCCATCTGTGGGCCATGACCATCTAAGCCACTACATTGAAGTTGCTTGACTTGATCCAATGTATGATCTGTAAAAAATGACAATAAAATGATATTTACTAAAGAAGCTGCATAAGAAGACACTACAGATACATAGAAGAGACACTAGATGACCACCCTGAATTTTTTATACCAGAATTCCACTTGCTTACAATGTTATCAATGTAATCAGCAGTTACTTAAAATGAGAGACGTTTTTTTTGTTTTTATTTGTATTTATTTATTTTTAGCATGCATTTCAACAAATGCCTGCACAGGGGAGCTATTAGACATTTACTAAATCATGAAGAAATAAATCTGTTTTTTCCTAGTATATTATTATGTTAAACAAATGCTAAATCTGCTAAAACGTAAGAGTTTTCAAGTTTTCTAAATGTAAATGTATGAACTAGCACCCCCCACCTGAACTATAACACTGAATTTTTACAGCTGAAAAATTAACTATAGGAGGAATTCAATAAAGCCTACACAGATTAGTTTTTCATGTAGGCATAGTGGCATGGAGCTTACACGTAAGTAAGCTGTGGTGCGATCCAGTAAACGGAGCTGAAGAGCATGCAAGGGTGTGCGAACATGGAAGTGACCATGGCATGTAAATCACATCATAAGATAGCAAATTGCATGAAATTAGGTTGTTGGAGTGATCCAGCTAGCAGATAGGCAGTCCTGCAGACCCCATGTTAGTGTCCAAAGTATACAAGGAAAAATGCCATGTACATGAGATAAAAAAGTGAACAGGGGCTGTAAAAGCCCAGTTAGAAGGACATAAATTGCATAGCAGACACAGATATGTGCAAAATTATGCCCTATGTATCACAAAAGTAATGGAAAATAATTTAAAATAATTATTTTTGTAATAGTCATATTATATTTGTACGGCTCGCAGCAGTGCACAAACATGCCATTATGCAAAAAGAAAATATTTAAAGGTGTAAAAATGAACAAAAAATATGTGACAATAATGCATTATAAGGTCTTGCATGGAGTATGTACAATGGTAGACTTCTGTGGTTGCTAAGGAGGCAGGGTCTGGAATAGTGTAGTTTCCTGGTTGTGTGTATGGATCTGTCTGCAAAATATCAGGAAGGTGCTGGGCTGTGGAAACAAGTCCAGCAGTCAATTGGTTTCAGCACACAAAATCCCAGACTGGAATGCAGGTAGGTCTGGCCTGGAGTCCCCTTGTAAGTACTGACAGTCACACTGGGCATCCTCCTAGACTTAGTTAACATGAGCCCATGTCTGCTGCCTCATCTGCCCAAAGAACTGCTATGTGGAAATATGCATGTGCATGCAGGCAGCTCTGTATATGTATCTGTATCTCCCTATCTCCATCACACATGATTACCCTATCAGTATGTGGCGCACACACACACACACACACACACAGATATATATATATATATATATATATATATATATATATATATATATATATATATATTTATGGTAACAAGTTGTCAAGTTGTTTGATGGTAACAGACCAAGGCCACAAAAGGACATAGTCCACTCACCTGCAGACATTGTGCCTGTGGATTGTCACACTGTAGACAGACAATGGTAAGCAGGTGGTGTAATGTGCAACGGTTGCAATGCAGGACTTGGACAGGCCATATTGTCCACCTACAAAACTGCCACCGTCCAGATATGGCAATACTGGTAACTGTACACATATAGCAGGGGTATTAACAGGTAGCCTACTCCTGGAACAATAGATACAATAACGGCATCAAGCAGGTTCACTCTGTAGACCACACATGCTGTGTAATACAAGGCCACTTTGCATAGTCCACAAGTACTGTGGCTGCATCCACATATACAGCAGATATTTCCTCTAGTGTGTGCAATAAGTACTACAAGCTATAGTGTGTAATAGTAGGTAGGAGTTCTAATCTCACCTCAGTCACTGTGTGTGTGTGTGTGTGTGTGTGTGTGTGTGTGTGTGTGTGTGTGTGTGTGTGTGTGTGTGTGTGTGTGTGTGTGTGTGTGTGTGTGTGTGTGTGTGTGTGTGTGTGTGTGTAGATATTTCCCCTGACAACAGTACAGATGCCCATCTGGCCCATGTCTGTGCAATGGTTATTAATTTTATGGCCCTGTGACTAGCGTCTTCCTCAACATTGGCCTCCCTTACAACACCTGTTGATGTCATCCATCTTAACAGCACTGGCTGACACTTTAATATCACATAAGCTCCATGATGCATGTAATAACTATATCGTGCTATAGTCTGTACTTCTAGACAGGCAGGGTTTGAATCTCACAACAGGCAACTATGTGGGTGTGTAAATATATCCCCTTGCAGCAGCAAAGGCGTACCTGTTTGGCCTATCTCTGTCAAATGGTTATAGGTTCATAGGTTCATAGTTCATAGGTTAGTACTAGGTTAACTGCCCTTGCGAGCCAATTATCCCTTGTGAGACTCAAACCCTGCACCTTGTGTTTGTAAGGCAAACACCTTAACCATTAGGCCACCCTCCCATATACACCTTCCCTTATACATTTTAAGGTCCTGTGACTACCTGTCAACCTCTGCAGTGGCCTCTTTTACAAGGCCTGCTGATGTCATCCATCTTAACAGCACTGGCTGACAATCTAATTCCAGATAAGCTCCATGGCGCATGCTATAACTACATTGTGCGATAGTGTATGTTATTAGATAGGTAGGGATTCTAATCTCACAACAGGCAGCTCTGTGTGTATATAAATGTATCCCTTGCAGCAGTAAAAACATGCCTGTATGGCTTATCTTTGTCCAATTGTTACACATTTTAAGGTCCTATGACTACCTGCCAGCATGTACAGTGGCCTCTTTTACAAGGCCTGCTGATGTCATCCATCTTAACAGCACTGGCTGCCAATCTAATTCCAGATAAGCTCCATGGCGCATGCTATAACTACATTGTGCGATAGTGTATGTTATTAGATAGGTAGGAATTCTAATCTCAAAACAGGCAGCTCTGTGTGTATATAAATGTATCCCTTGCAGCAGTAAAAACATGCCTGTATGGCTTATATTTGTCCAATTGTTACACATGTTAAGGTCCTATGACTACCTGCCAGCATGTACAGTGGCCTCTTTTACAGGGCCTGCTGATGTCATCCACCTTAACAGCAGTGACTGACAATCTAATAACAGATAAGATCCGTGGCACATATGATAACGCCATCATGCTGTAGTGTGTACTATTAGATAGTTAGGGGTTCTAATCTCACATAAGCCAACTTTGTGTGTGTATATAAATAATATTCCCTTGCAGCAGTACCCACATGACCCTATGGGATATTAATGTGCAATGGTCATGCATTATACTGCCCTGTGACTAGCTGCTGGCCTTAAATAGCCCTCATCTACATAGACATAACTGCTGTCCACCAACACCTAGATTTGAATATACGGAATACCAGATGACACATAGCAAAGGTAGCAGACCTTGTCACAGAGTATGCATGCATGATTATGCTGACTGCCCTCATTGTCCCTGACACACTGTTCTACACATATGCACCTAAGTAATCACACATGTATACAGCTGTACCTTGCCAATGTCATATTTCTGCTGTGCTGCCATGCCATTCTGTGCCACTGTATTGCCAACAATTCTCCACAGCATAGCCACTCAGACCCCTGAAACAGAAACATACACAGATCTGTGAGACACCTGTCATTCTGTAACACTACTGCCAGTCTAACATCATGCAACAAAGATACACAAAGAGTGATCTGTAGTCATGACACATGCCAGCATACACCACCTGTCATCACCCACAACACCTGCCATGGCATAACAATATCGCACTACACAAGTACATGTAAAGTGATATAGTCATCTTGTGTATCAGACATATATTTGCATGTCCCTGCATCAAAGGCATGGATGCCAAGGATGTGGCACAGGTATCATCACATGCACAGGGTATGGTGTACAGGTGCCAGAGGCCTAGGCTGTGCCAAACAGTTGACAGCATGTGTGTGAGTCAGGAAGGGGTGAGATGGGTTCATGGAGAGATGCCATGTGTGTCTTTGCCGACCTGCATATCACATTGATCTTAAAGCATGTGGGTGTACACAATCAAGCACAGTGTTAGCCCTACATATGTATGTTGGACAACTCTAGGCTGTACATGGCACAGTGGACAGTTCACTTTCTCTGGCCATTTACACAGGAACTGGCTCTGCCAGGAGTGACACAGGCACCACCATGCCCAGAGTCAGATGTGGTGCTAGTGGCTGATAATAAATGCTGTCTGCTGGGCATGTGTCTCCCAAGGGACTGCCCAGGACCATGTGCCCATGGCCTACCATGTTGTGGTGTGGACAGCACACTTCCTCCTGTAGTACTGGAGGTACTGCTACTATGGGAACATGAGTGTGTACAGCCAGTTGGAGTCTCAGCAGATGGTGTTGCTGACCTGCATCCACGTGTCTGATGCCCTACTCCAACCAGATGTTCCAGCATAGACAATGTGCAGTAAATGACTGACACTGTCTCAGCCAACCATCTGCCCACTACATCAGTAAAATGATCCATGGTGTCAACAATGTGGTGGAGGCAGTCACTGATGTCAGACTGTGCTGCATCCATAATTTTGAGCATCCATCTGGTGTTGCATTCGGAACATGCCTGTGCCTCCAAGATGGACTGAAGCATGCAGCATGTGACCCATGATGTGACACCTGTGACAGATGGTGGCTGGGCAGCTGTCCTCCTTCAAGCACCCCTGTCAATCTGCCTGTGTGAGAGCTCGCCAGATCTCTGGCTATGGCCAGTGTCTACACTCACTGATCCATAGTTGCCACACTGTCCTATTCAGTTTTGCCACACTCTGACTGCCCGATATCTGTGGCCTCAGGAGACTGAGTATGCATGGGCATACTGACTGTGTGTGGGGACAATGGGGGAGGAAGTGGGATGTCTATCCCTGGAACAGATTCAGCCTCCAAAAACCCTATCTGTGCCTCACTATGGCCACCACCATCATCAGAGCCCGATGAGACACTGACATCAGGTAGTGAGGGGGACAGACTCCAACCCCCACATTCACCTGTGAGGAGGAAGACAAAATCAGTACATTACTACCTCCACTTTTATGCATGGTAGTCCACATAGGCACATACAGGTGAGGAGCCACAACTGCATTACACATCCCACATCTTATTTCTGATCACATGCACAACACACAAACACATAACAACATTCACAGACAAGACCCCTTATAACATGCACTGCAGCTACATCTGGTTAATGTTGCCAGTACAATACACCTGTGAGGTAAGCAATATGACAATGTATTTGATAAAGCTAAACCTAAAACCCAGTGGACCTTTCTTGAGCATAAAATGCCAGATGTAGTATTGTGAAGACTGGTAGAGATGGGTGAAGGCTGTCAGCCCAGCCAGATAGAATTGTGCAGATTATTCTGTCATTTGTAAATATGAATGCTGAACTTAAAACAATGTGGCAATATTGCCATCTGCTGTAAAGAAAGCTAAGTCAAGCATTTATTGTTGATCCTTTGAAGTTAAAATTATTTCATCACTGCCTTTGATGTTTTACAAGTTGGCTCCAGTCCAGCTAGATGAAGGCTTCCTGCCTATTGTTTTAAGGCTAAAGTTAATGACCAGAATTTACATGTGGAATGTCCTTTAATGCTCTAAGTGTAAAATAATGTAAATGCAGTTTCTGTCAGCCTGGGAACACCAGGAAGGTGTAAAAGATGATGTAATGTTTAGCAGAACTGGAGTTTCAATTTAAACAGTGAGAACCAGAGATTATTAAGCATTTTTGTCTGACAATCCAACTCAGCACTCTGCCTGTTGCTCTATGTATGTAAGTTATTTTAGAAGTGTGTTTTCTTTTAGCAATAGCTAGGAATTAGAAAGTTTAGACTAAGTGTTTTTCTGTGATGTCAGAATTGTGCTACTGATTTATTTTAAGTATTTCTGGGTGATCTCTGGACACTTTTGACTAGCACTGTGCAGTAGAAAGTATTGTCTTGTGGTTTTAATTATTTACTACTAAATATTTTAAACCTTTTAACTGTGGCTGTTTTGTGTAGAGATAAGTTAAGCTGTAAGAGTACATTGCATGTATATAAGGATCCTGTACCAGGTCACTCTAATAAGCCTTAAGACTGTTTAGTCACACTTACCAATTGGGTAATAATATTGCACAGTAATAATTGGACACCCTTTTAAGGGACTTTTAGTAGCTGATAATTGTTAGCTGGGTGGTGGCAGGAATTACTACCCTATAGTCTGGGTAATAGGGGCACAGCTGGAGAACCTGTGTCAGCCTTTCCCATGAGGGTCTGTGAGGTTGTATAACCTCTTCTCAAAGTGTGTGTGTCTGTGTGTGTGTGTCAGCTACTTGTGCAGGGACACGAAGCACTGGTTGGACAGAGAGGGCACTGGAGGTTTTAGCTTGCCCAGCTAGGCTGAGAGCTGTACCCTATAGCTGTGCCAGTGGGTAGTCTTATTGGGGACCTGGAGAGCAAGGGAGCGACCAGCCCCAGATTGACTGTAATCTCTGTGTGCTCTTAAGGGAAATTGTACTTTACTGTGTGTATTTGTTATCCTTTCCTCATATATGAGATGCCCTCTCTGGTGTTAGTGGTGAGTATTGAGGCTCCTTGAATGCTGGGCCAGAGCACGGGCATCACGAGTATTACTGCCTCACGTATATACCATCTCCCTATTGTGTGTGAACAGACATTGTGGAGTGATTGCCTCCTGTATAGCAGGCTGCATAGTCCTTCTTAACAATAAGTGCAAATGAGTTAATGTTCCTGCAAATTCACAGCTGTGTTTACCCATTTTGTACACTTTAGTTATGCGCCCCAAAATGGCACATACTTCTACTCTGGCTAAACATAACAGTTGTGCCTAGGGCAACATGGCAGCCCCTATCAGTCTTAGGGTATATATGATCTGTAAAACAACAGTATCACACTTACCAAGTTCAGGACCTCTGACTCCGGACACACCTGATGTACCTATAAAAATGTGAGGGAAAGGTATTGTCAGCAATACCAAATGTTGCATTGTTACAAGGTAATATTTGCAAATATCCACATGTACAGTAGCTAATGTGTTACTGCCTACATTGCTGACAGTCTGAGCATGTGTGAACAACTGTGCGTTAAAACCAACCCCCCCATGCAGATAGACCTGACACCCATGTACTGGTATGCAGAGCCTGCTACAATGACTGATATAGTATTAGACTGATGAACACAGGAAGGTTACCTGGATGCTGCTCTGATGTGGATGTTGTGGTACCCACCCGCAGGATGCATGTGGTGATGGATGCCTCAAAGCTGCTGGTTAATCCCAGGTTTGCAGGAATTCCTCTGTGGCTGATAGTGGTTGTTCTACTGCAGGCTTTCCACCAAAGGCAGCACTGTTCCTGGCCACAGAAGGCATACATCTCAACCTGGAAACATCAAAAATCTGGACAAAGGCCTATGAAAAATAGGTACAAATCTTTATGCTGATTAATATAAAATTTACAGACATAATTATGCAACCCGCCAACTCCAATGGAATTGTGGGATGCCAACTTTCAAATGCAAACTGAAGAACAGACAACCAAAATATGGCCCCAGAGTCTCCCTGCAGCCATTCTAATGTCCCATTACCTGGATATTTCACTCCATTTACCATAAACACTAATGTGCATATTGCTTTACTTCAACAATGATTATTTGGATTTTATTTTACATTTTATAGCACAAACACTAATAGACATCTGGTAAACAAAGCAATACAGTCTTACAATGAAAATAGACTTAGCATTAAAACTTTTCTGCCCTTGAAACTCACATTCATTGAAAAAGCATGAAACCCACATCCAAAGAAAAATGCATCTGGCAAGTGGCAGATAAAGATTACCTTTGGGCTGTTTTCAAATCATAGGCCCCTTGCACACTAAGCAAGAAACATGCATGTGTTCTTTGATACATCTTCCTGACTTTATTAAATTATATGCCTTGTATAATACATCACACTTGTGATGTTGTAAATTTATTGTTTGAACATTTTTCCAGTAAGCAATGAAACAAAATGTATGATCCAGTAATGACAAAACTGCCCAATTAAGAACATTTCTATCATAAAAGTTTACTCATACTTCTACAATCCACCAGTATCAGTAAATATGCACAATCTCTGCAGAAGTAAAAGTTATCTAAATTCCATGTAAAAGAGATCTAGGTTACTCCTATCAAACAACTTTATATTTCATTGTTTCGTCTACAAGTAAAATACCTTTTACCCTTGAAGAATAAATAGCCTATGTTACATTAAAAAATGATAAGCTAGTAATATTTCAATAGGGAATGGATGGCAAATGGATAACAGGTTCATAGCTAATAGGTATCTCCACCAAATGAGGACATTCTCAGGACTACAGTGTCCACCCCCTTTAAAAGTATAACACAGTACAGTATCAGCAATCCATCTACAGACTGGGGGAGTAGAATCCACAGCCTTTTGCAGCAAAAGCAAGCATACTACCTGTTGTGCTACTGACAATGCAAGTCGACTTTGCGTAAGAGGAACTAAATGTCTCTTTCCCTAAAGAACTGTGCAGCACAAGAAATCAGGAAAAAGCCAAAATTTATTTTAAGGCCCAAAACCAGGGAGACATTTTAAACATTGCTTGTATAATCTTAGAAAGTTACTAGAATAAAATGTTGTGTACCATGTGTTTCCTAAAACATAGGAAGACAAACTTAAATGGCTATCGTTATTTAGTGAATTCAGTTCTCAATAATTTGCCAGAATAAAATAAAATTTATGGTTTTAACATTTGTTTACTGGGAAAGTCTGACTTGGAATGAAGATAATTTTCAGCAGAGATCCAGGAAAAATGCTTTAGACACATATCTTTGTATTATGGGAGGAAGCCGGAGCACCAAGAGGAAACTCACACAAACACAGGGAGGACACATGCAGACGCCACAAAGAAGGCACTTCTGCCAAGAATCAAACCAGAGAACCTCTTGCTATAAGACAGCAACACTACCACTGCACCATCCAAAATTTAAGAGGAACAGACCAACAGTATGAGCCAAACACATTCCAGACATTATGGGAAAATTTGTACAGCTGAGAGATATAACTCCTTTAACCAAAAGTGATTGTATGGGTAGAGAACACAGGCTCTTGCTTCTTGAACCTAAGGTACAAACCCTAACCACCAAGTGGATCTATCTGGAGCATTTTACACACACACACACATACACACACACACACACACACACACACACACACACACACACACACACACACACACACACTTACATGGATAAACAGCGGCAAGGACGGTTCAAATAAGTGAATGCAATTTCAACTTGCGCACATTCTGCAAAACATCTTGATAATGCAACTAAAGTGCTTTACCTGAAAATAAATCTAATTCTCAGCTGTTTAGTGTTCAGGAGGCTTCACTTATCATCTATTCCAGGCCGTGGTTTGTAAGAGTAAGCCCTCAGCTGTTAAACTCACTCACAGTCTCTGGCCCAGAGCAAGCCCTCAGCTGAATTCCGACAGACTGCTCATGAACTGATATCACCGTGCACCCCTCCATGTAATGATGTCAGTCCAAAAAAAAAAAAAAACTCTGGGAAATTCGGAAATTAAGGGGTGCTACTCGTGAATCATGGCACCCCATTATTTTGACTCAAAAAGCAGTAAAAACCAAGAGATTCAGTATGGTTGAGAGGTATAGCACAAGCAAAAACAAACTAAAAATCCACAAAAACAGGTAGAGGGAAGCAAGGCAGCAAACACCAAGAAGAAGTTTGAGCACAGTCTCAAACGAAAAGCACTTCACATTTTATCTGTATTAAAGAAGATTAACTTTCATCTGTTGGTGTTTGCTGCCTTGCTTCTCTCTACCTGTTTTCATGGTTGAGAGGTATGACAGCAACTGCACTTTGCCATGCAGCATTGACCATATCTGTGGCCCAGTGTTGGACCTGCATCTAGTTCCTGTCCTGTAGGCCAGTTTGGTTCACTGCCATAACGAGGTTAGCCCACAGTGCTGCACACTGGTCACAATGTTGTTGACTCCTGAACAGCAGAATGTGATGATGCAGTCTGAGGACATCCAGGATAACATTATTTTCTGTGTCTGTAAATGTTGTATGCCTCCTGCAATACATCATTCCTGAAAGACAAGAAGGGAACACATCATAGGACCAGATACATGGACATCCACTATGTACAAACTCTGCACAACCAAAATGGGGTGCATTATCCACCGCTCCCTCATACGTCACACCCTACAGTCTATCAACGCACTGCATGTGTGTCTATCACCAAGATAGTAGCAATACTGGTTCCTGTGTGCCATGACTCTGGAATTATAGATAAACTCACTAAACTAGGTATAAATCCCTATGTCACAAGATGGGTTGCCAACTGGCTCACTGACAGAACCCACACTGTGAAAGATGTGAAAGTAGCAGACTCCTAATTTGACTTCAGACCAGTGACAAGTGGAGTACCACAGGGTTCAGTCCTGGGTCCTCTCCTGTTTGGTATCTACTTCTCTGAAGTACAGGCTAACACAGAAGGTCTTTGGCTAAAGAAGTTCGCAGATGACTGCAAACTAGGAGCCATAATCGAAATGATGTGGACATCCTACAAAAGGGCCTCACTGAGACAGATGCCTGGTGTCAAAGCCATGGCCTCAAGCTCAATGCCATAAAGTGCATTGTCATCCCCTTTGGTAAAAACTCTGTACCCATGAACTACAACATAGGCGGTAGTATACTTAACACCAAAAGTGTGATAAGAGACCTTGGGACACAGGTGGACAGTAGTCTCTCCTTTGATAATCACATTGCCACAGTAGTCAGGAAATCCTTCTGCATGGCACACCTCATCACAAAAGGTTTCTCATCCTGAAAAAAAGAGGTCATTGTTTCCCTCTACTCATCATTCATTAGACCCATTATAGAGTACAACGCCCCTTTTGGTATGTACCTCACAAGACATCTACAATAACTGGAAAGGCCACAGAAATACCTCACAAAGAGGATTACTGGCCTCAAACAGATGCCTTATGCAGACCATCTCAAAAAACTCCAGCTTTACTCCGTCGCATATTGCCTACTCAGAGGTGATCTCTGCCTAACATACAAAGCTATGTCAAACCCAGAGCTGTTGGACATGCTCCACTTAAAGAAATCCCAATCCCTCCGAGTTACACGCTCTAGGGACCTAAACCTTGCCACTATAATAAACAGAACATGCCGGAGGGGTAGATTCCTGTCCCAGAGACTTCCCATACTCTGGAATAAACTAGCTATCTATATCAAACAAAGCTCCTCATTAGCATTCTTCAAGAAAAATCTTGATGATTGGATGGGAAATAGGAAATTCACCCTGATGATCACCTCTGTGGCTCTGCTCGACAGTGGCACAGGAAAATCATTTACTTGGGTGGAAAAAGCCAGGGTACATTTTTGGCTGGGCTTGTATAGGCTGCAGGGCCGATAGCCTAGTACCTACCTATGAACCTATGAACTTATGACAGAGTCTGCTGTATGTCTCTACACCCATTACTGCAGTTTACTGTGGTGCTTCCTCTATGGGCAAAATCTCACTACTATGTCATACAGCCAGTGTCAGACAAATAGCTGTGTGCTATTACAACAACTATATGGGGGCAGCCCAGAAATACCAGTGTGTCACAATGACAGACAGCAATGCAAACCTGCTGTAGTATATCTTCCCTGTATGCTTCATACCTCTCCACTACACAGATGTTTCTGGAACATGAGCATGTGCCTCATAGATGTGGTCCTTTTGGCACACACATGTGGATGTCTGAAAAATGGTTGGCCAATCATTGATGGTTGTTGTCAGAATATAGAGAATCTGACTGTCACGTGACAGACTCCTCAGAAAACACTTATGCTACAGTAATATCTTTTAGTCTATTCATAGTCTTACTTAGAATGGCCAATATGAATACTCCGTTGCTATGTTTGGCCCTTTGTCCCCCACTAATTATGGTTATGTCCTAAATTTCTGCTGTAAGGGGTTGACAGGTATGTTAGCCATAGCTCTCAAGCAATGAGGTACGAATGTCAACAAAACAGTGACCTAGCCAGATTATATTAGGGACAGTCAGGGATACCTTTACAATATCAGAACTATTTCTATGTGACACTGACATACTGAGAGGAGGTGAATTACAGTACATCATTTGATATTACATCTGTGTACATTCTTAATTAATGTCAATATGTCTAACCCATAATCCACTAGCTTTCCTACAACAGCTACCCATTGTAGGAGGGAGTAACAGGGGCAGAGTTGTGATTTGATTTAAAGCAGGGACAGTTGAGAAGCATGCCTGTAACTGTTGGACATCAGAGTATCACCAACATGTCAGTTTTATAGATGTACTACAGGCCTACTGTTGTAATCCTATTTCCCATTTCTCCATCCTCCCATCTACATCACATTATATGGGGACATGTATTACATACCTGGCAGAGTGAAGTAATTCTATTTTGACCAGAACTTCTGCAAACAGCTTACAAAACTGTCGTCTGTCACATTAAAGCAAAATACAGGCCTGTTTCCCATAGGAAGTTGATTGCCTTTTGTAGGTAATGCTCATTAACAGGTTATTGCCTTTGCACCAATCTGTGGCTCTGACTTGCTAATTGCATCCAAAACAGCTGGGTTACACTTTCATTAGCAATGACATGGCACCACAGTGCAATATTTTAAGGCTTCATGTAGGCCTTGGCCCTTTTCTTAGTCCTTGATATGGACATTAGTGAGGTGTGGAGACTACAGCATCACAGAGGTTAGGTAAAATACTGTCCACTGTTGAGATTTATGAGGTATGTCCACAGTTTTGTATGATACATTTGGCCATTGTCCCATGACATTGTGATTATCTGGCAGTTCAGTGGTAAACACTGTGGGGTGTGGTCAGTAAGGAGGGAGAGAGACACACGTGAGTGTCAGACGTCATACCTATCAGATTATGAATGCTGATGCAGTAGCTGCTATTCCATCAGCTCATTATCTTTGTAGGGGTAAACTGTGAAACATGTCTTTGTCGCTTGACCTTTGCTCCCCTTTATGTATGGTTTTGTTGGGATCCCTTGTTCTAGGGGGTTGTGAGGTATGGTAGGTCTTTAGCAGCTAGCTTAAGATACAGCTGTGTATGTTCCAGCTGCAGCCTAGGACAGATGAGGGTGTGTGAACACTTTGGAGGATAGCAAGCTGTATGTATAGCTGAGGACACAGTGTCATCTCTGTCATTATGGCAGAGCCAGGGTAAAGGTACCCTTCACAGTCCACTAGAGGTATATGCTTAAGGTACATCTGTTATGTAACAGTGCCAATCACAGAGTAGTAGGGTGACATATAGTTAGGCTATACAAATATGTGCAGCTTGTCCCTACCTAAAGGTCTTTGACTTGCAAACATGGGTAGCAGTTAATTCAGTGGAAGCAACCTGTGTGGGTTAAAATTGCATGACTCTGTCAAAGGAAAAAACAACCACCATAACCAGCACAGGTAACCAAAAACTAAGGGTAATGCTACTCAAGGCCAGAAGTCTCAACCTCAAAATGCACACACTCGAGGCTCTCCTCAGCATGGAGAAAATCGATGTTTGTGCAGTGATGGAAACCTGGTTCAAGGCTCAAGAGAGCACCCCAGCACTGCCAGGTTACAATTCATATCATACCTTCTGGCCTCAGTTACTGGATCGCAGTACAAAGGGTGGAGGTGTATCCATATTCATCAAGGATACCCATATCTCCAGGTTAGTAGCACAGCATGATGCCCCAGAGATCATCCATGCGCAACTATCAGCAGGCAAAACCACATTTCAAGTTGTAGCTGGTTATAGATCACCCACCATGTCCCAAGATGCTCACTCTGCATTCCTTGAGACATTGGAAAATATAAAGGTCCTACCCAACACCATAATCTTGGGTGATTTCAACTACCCTGGTATAGACTGGGTGAACTACCAATGTTCCAACTCCCATGCTCAGTGATTCATAGAATTTATAAATTCAAATGCCCTTGAACAACTAGTATGTTTCCCCACTAGAGGGGACAACATATTGGATTTAATCATCACAAATATGGGCGCCCATTGTGCCACACCCATTATCACCCCCTCCTTGGTCAGATCCGACCACAAACTGATAACCCTGGACATCCTCACTCCTCCACCTCCCCCAATCAAAGAAACCATAGTCAAAAACCTTTCCAAAGCAAACTTCAAACTACTTGTATCCGAAGTGGGAAGCTTCACTATTCCCTTGCAGAAGGATAATGATATCCAGGATGCGGAATCCTACACCAAGGCACTCTATATGAATCTTCAGGATTGCATGGACTATGCTATCCCAAATAAAACCAAGACTCCTTCCTCAAGCAAGAAGAAACCAGTCTGGTGGACCCCGACCATAAGCAAACTTTACAATAAAAGGAGGAGACTTATACAAAAAAGGCCAAATCTCTAGTAGAAAAATCATCCCTGATCAGCATTAGTAAGAAATTGAGGGCCCTCATAAAGTCAATTAAAGCTAATTTTGAAAAGAAAGTTGCCAGGGATGCCAGGGATAACCACAAGGCCTTCTATGGCTACGTCAAAAACCTAAATGGCAACGCTCAGGTCTGTTCTGAGCTAGCACAAAATGGAACAAAATACACTGACCCTTCTGACATTGCCAACATCTTGGCTGACAGGTTCAGTGCAAATCCCCCCCCCCCCACCACCTACAGGGCCTATTACCATTCTAGGGGATAGTGTAAGTCCAATTATTACTGATACATTGGTTAACAAGGCTCTATCTAAAGCTAAAAACTCTGCCTCCATGGGACCAGATGGTGTCCCAGGCTGTGTCATACGCAAGCTCCAAAAGGAATTAACCCCGCATCTTAATACCCTGTTCAGTCTCAGAGTCTCCACAGGATATGTGCCCATAGAATGGCACATGGCAATGGTGGTCCCGCTACACAAGGGTGGGGCCACAACTGACCCTGGGAACTACCGACCAATAAGCCTGACCAGTCTGATCTGTAAGGCTATGGAGTGAATCATTATGGAACTCATAAATGGAGAGATTGGGAACCTCCAGTCGCTGGACCCCACACAGTTCGGCTTCGTCAAGGGCAGATAATGCCTCCTGAACCTGGTGGATTTCTTTGAGACAGTTACTCAGGCTATAGATAAGGGAAAAGAGGTACACATGGCTTAACTTGACCTTGCTAAAGCATTTTACACCATTCCTCATTCGGGTATTATTGATAAGCTCACCAGCCTGGGTATAAACCCTTATGTCACAAGATTGATCGCAAACTGGCTCTCAGACAGATCCCATAAAGTAAGAGTAGCAGGATCTATGTCCGAATCCAGACCGGTAATGAGTGGTGTGCCTCAGGGCTCTGTCATGGGGCTCCTCCTGTTTGGCATATACTTCTCAGAAGTACAGGTAAGCATGGAAGGGCTGTGGCTGACTAGGCTTGCGGACGACTGCAAACTGGGTGCTATTATAGAGTCTCCGGCTGACATGGAGATCCTCCAGAAGGGCCCAAATGAGACTGATGCATGGTGTCAAAGCCATGGTCTGAAGCTAAATGCAAAAAAATATGTAGTAATCCCCTTTGAAAAAAACAGAGTACCTGCAAACTACAACATAGGTTCATAGGTTCATAGGTTTATACTAGGCTATCTGCCCTAAGGCATTTATAAGCCTAGACCAAAGTTTTGTGGCTTACGCCACCCCTTATATGAAAAAATACTGTGCCCATTAGTTTGTTGTGCCTCTGTCCAGCAGTGACACAGAGATGATTCCCGGGGTAAACCTACGATCTCCCATCCACAGGTCAAGATTTCTCTTGAACAGAGCCAGCGAGGTGCTCTGCCTCACATGGACCGGGATTTTATTCCACAGCATAGGGAGTCTCTGAGTAATAAATCTATCCCTCCAGCACATCCTATTTATATCCATGCTAAGGTTTAAGTCGCTTGCTCTAGTGGTTTTGGTGGATTTGGATTTTTTGAGGTGGAGCATGTCCATTAATTCCGGGTTGGACATGGCCTTGTATGTCAGGCACATGTCACCTCTGAGCAGATGGTATGCGACTGAATAGAGCTGGAGTTTCTTCAATCTGGCAGCATATGACAGATTTTGGAGTCCCTTTATCCTTTTGGTGAGGAACTTTTGGGGTCTCTCACATAGAAGGATTTCTACATCTACATAGGAGGTAATCCCCTGAAATCTGAAGAAGAAATAAGGGATCTAGGGACCCAAGTAGATAGTCAGCTTTCCTTTGATAACCATGTTGCCAAAGTGGTTAGAAAATCCTTCTATGTGACCCATCTGATCACGAAAGGGTTCGCATGAAGATCTAAGGATGTAATGGTGCCCCTCTACTCTTCCCTCATCAGACTCATTATTGAGTACAATGCACCAATTGGAATGTACCTGGCTAGACATCTCCAGCAGCTGGAGAGACCACAAAGGAACCTAACCAAGAGGATTACTGGCCTCAAACAATTGCCCTATTCAGTACAATTGAAAAAGCTAAGACTGTTCTCTGTAGCATACCGCTTTCTCAGAGGCGATCTCTGTCTAACGTATAGAGCCATGTCCAACCCAGAATTGTTGAACATGCTCCATCTTAGCAAAACCAAATCTACTCGAGCTACAAGCTCTAGGGATATAAACCTCAACACAACAATGAATAGAACATGCTGGAGGGATAGATTCTCTTCGCAGAGACTTCCCTTACTATGGAACAGGGTCCCTATCTACATAAGACAGAGCCCCTCACTATCACTCTTCAAGAGGAACCTTGATGAGTAGATGGGTAACAGAAAGTTTACACCGGGGATCACACCAACAGCACTACTAGATAGGGGCCAAGGGTACTAGCTGCTAGTACAAGGGTCTAGGGAACTACTAAAGGGGCGGTGAATACCGCACAACATGGCTGGGCTAATATATGCCTTCGGGCAGATAGCCCAGTATGAACCTATGAACCTATTAATTGCTGTGTTCACAACAAGGTAATTGAAGTGTAACACACTGCATTCGAACCCAGGACTGTGAGTGGAAAATGTACTGCATGCCAGGCATTTAACAGACTGAGCTACTGAGTCGGTGCTGTAGGAGGTGTATTTGCAAGATATATGTGCATACATACAGAGACTGTTATAATCATTGCCAAGAATGTGCATGGTTTTCAAAGGCAGTTGTTCTGCAGCAGGGTCCCAGTTGTGCACATGTACTTAACCATTGCTGCCTTAGCAGGTGTGTTTAAAGATATTTCTGATAAAAGTGTACATTTACCTGCTATCCCTGGCCTCAGGTACATCCATTATTATTTATTTGGCTGTGTACTGGTGTACTTTGTGCATCAGATTCACAGGGACACTCCCATTTTCCCCATTAGATGTAGTTGCAGTCTGTCAGTGGCAATCAGTATATTTTGCTGGAAACAGCAGTTTGAATTAAAAAGTGAGTGCCCTAGAGGGCTAATGCACTATGCTGTAGTTGGCAGGGGCCTGGGTTTGAGATGTGGCAGGACTTATTATTTTGTAGATGTGCCTAACACTGTGAGAAACACATCAGCTCATTGAGGCATATTAAAGCACTTTCAAGTACATTTGAGTGATTTTGAGTGATGCACCACATCACAGTTCACCACTTTGTTCCACTCAAACCCGTGCTAAAAATTTTAAAAGAAAAGAAAAAGGAGATGATAGGACAGTGGTGAAATGGGGGCAAGCAGGAGGAAAACATAGTGAAAGGCAGGTAAGCATGTGCAGGATGGGTGCGGGGAAGGACCATACCTTTCCATTTCTTGTACAGCAACAGCTGTGCATTTTGACAGATTTGGAGGATAAAATTGGACTCTCAAACCCCAGACAGAGGGGTGAGGACAAAATAAATGTGTTGGCAGGCCAATTGGATGAAATTAGTTGTGTCCAGTGGACACATATGAAATGGAGAGTTATGTATGGGGGACAGTTGCCCATTTTTTTTTTTATAAGGAGAGAGTGGAATGTTGGGGAAGGGATATAAGTACATGTGGGGAGGTAGGTTGTGTAGAAGAGGATGCAATTGTAGACAGAGAAGACAGACAAGACAGTGGACAGGGGCAGTGTGTGGCACATGAGGGGTTATACACCTTGGATGGGGTAGGGTGTTGTGGAATCCAAGGAGCATGTGCCTCCAGATGGCAGCAGCACAACTGAGGTCACCACCCATGGGCAGTCCACACTGCACCTTCACTGTCCTGAAGGTGGCTGTGCTGGAAGCAGGGTGCTGGGACCAACAGGCCCCACCAGTTTTTCAAGTCTGCCCTCGAGCTGGCACAGGCGTTCATAACTCATATGAAGAATCCTGTGCACAATCGCTGGTAGTTGATCCTGGGTGACTACCACCCCTCTACCACCATTCCCGTGGGGGACAGGCCCCATCGTCTGAGGTGGTTCCACCCAAAGGTGGCGCTGCGACAGCAGAGAGGACACCACTAGCTTGGGTCCCAGATGTGCTGGTACCCAGTGCTATGGCTGGCTGAGCTAAGGTAGGTGGATTAGCAGGAACAGGACTACCCTGATGTGCTGTGATTATGGAGGTGAAGCAATGCATCTAGGCTAGTTATGAACAAAGCCATTGTTAGTAATAACAGAATGCCAGAACATTGGAAGTAACCCCATTACATTTCAATGTATATTATGTGAAATGCAACAATAAATAAAAGAACAGTCAATACATTAACAGCATGCAAGTAACAGTTACAGCATAAGGTCAACAGAATAAGTGATTCAACAAGATATGTTAATATGCAACCAGTTTAATATGCAACAATAATAAAACACATACCCCAAAATAAAGTTTATGCAACAGCATATATTAATAGTAAACCATAACCAATGAATAACAATAATAAATATTTGATTCTAATGGGTGGAGAGAGAGAAATACAGTCCATTAATACCATTCTAGGCTATATAGTTGACAACAGTACTTCTATCTACTCTACAAGTCTGCCCTTTCTTTTTGTGTAAATGTGCCGTATAGCTGCTGTAGCATCTACATACCTCTCAAGCTATCTGCATGGGACAGTATGGGTCAAGCAGTAATACCTGCAGGTTCACAACTACACAGAACACTTGCTCATCAGGTGCACCTATATTACTACCAAGGTGTACTGTGGGTTGATGTAGAGTTACTTTGCTATTTACATAATTATGTCAATGATACATCTGTGCCAGAGGGAGTATGGAATGGTAATTACATTCTGTGACAGCGTGACACTTGAGAGACATGTATGTGTACAGTACAAACAGTTAACGACTATCATGTCTTGCTTGGCAGGCATGGGGATAGAACCCAATAGCAGTGAAAGTAGTGGACATCTGCATCAGATGTATTAATTGACTACAGCTCCCTTTAACACACACTCAGGCATGCAGCCATACCAGAGCTTACACATTTTTTCTTTTATTTTATTGTATTATTATTACACTTATTTCCTGTTTTTTTATGCTGTATTTTTACATTCTTGGCAATGATTATAACAGTCTCTGGTATGTAAACACATATCAATATACTCATAATATGGGCTACCTCTCCCATTTACCTGTAGTTCCTGTGGAGAGAATATCTGTAAACATTACGTGACTGATACTGTAATATATAGATCTACATAGAACTGGATTCGAAGCTTGGTCTGTGTGTGGCAAAAATGCACTTCATACACAGCATTTAGCAAACTGAGCTACTGAGTGAATGGTGAGTACTGACTGACTGATACTTGTCTACAGCTCACCTGGCACCAGAATATGACCTGCTAATACTGGTACAGTTTTATACTTGACTGCCATGAAAGTTGAACACACATGCATGATATTCAAGCATGACAGAGATACTAGGTAATTTATATATATATATATATATATATATATATATATATATATATATATATATAAAACTGTGTAGAATTCAGGTATACATATTAAATTGTTAGTGTGTTGAAATATCTGTGAAGTCAGCAACCAAAATCCAATTATGGGTTATTATTTGGAGTTTACAAGTAATACACTGTTAATACCTGACTGCAGAACCATGTCTCACAGCCTAAATGCTTGCAGCTGACATGCAATGGTGTAAACAAGACAATTCTGCTGTACATGTTTACCTTGGTGTTATCGCTATTGCTTCATGCATTATTGCAGACCAGCTGTCATAAGTGATTTCTTACAGTACAACTCTCAACATACGCTTATTGCACAGACTTTATTAGACATACCTTCATGCAGGTACTGATACTATTTCATGGTTTTATTGAAGAACACTTGTAATAATTGATTTCTTGCAAAACAGCCCTATTGCACAACAGACTTTATTAGACATCGATCATGGAGTACAGATACTATTTTGTGTTTTTATTGCACAGCAGTTGTCATAATTGATTTCTTGAACAACAGTCCTACTGCCACAATCATTCCACAACAAACTTTATTAGAGAAACCTTCAATCAGTTAATAATATAATTTCATGCTTTTATTGTACAACATTTGTAATTATGCAGGTGTTGCAGCACAGCTGTAATTCCACAGTTATTGCACTACTACATTTTGTTGCACATAATAGTTTATTATGGTTAATGCTTTAGTATTCCCTGCTTATGGCCCTACAGTTGGCAGTCTGCACAACTTGCAGTACAGGTATAAGTTCACATTTGCTGCAATACAATCTTTACTGTATATACCTAATCACAGTTAACACTTTACTCATTCTTGTTTATTTGACTATAGGTAGAAAAATACATCTGTACTCACTGCACTCACTGTATAACCAGGTCAAGCATCTGTCTTGCACCTCGATGTTGCAAGCCTTCTCCTCTGCAGCTATTGGGAGAGAAAGACACCATTATGCATACCAGCTTAGCAGACATTCAAGATTAGGTATTGGTGAAACACAGGTAATGGTACTTACATACATGTGGGACATTCCCAGCCTAGAATTCTTGGACCCAGGTGTCCAAGAGAGCCTACTTCCTTATTTTCAGGTCATCATGGTGGTGATGACACTGCTCACCTGTGTGGGGGATAGCAGTTGCACTGGTGAGGTCCTTTGCCAGCTGGTCTCAGGCCTCTGCCTTGCACTATGAGCCCTGGTAATCTCTCTGCACCTGCTGGCCCTCATGTTTTTTTACAAGTAGTCCAACCACGACTCTGGACTACTGAATGCCCCAACACTACATCCAAAAGTGCAAACCTTCTCCTTCACCTGCCATTGTACCCTTCAGAGTCAAAACTCCAAGGGGTAATGCTGTATTCCCACCTGTTGAGCTTAATATAACATGATCCCCCGCCTTACAAGCCACTGGCCAATTTTTAAAAATGAGGCACATCGCTTGGCACTGTACAAATCAGCACAGTTGAGCTGAGTAGTGCTTAAACTGGCAATGCTTAGCAGTACTTAGCAGTGCACAAATCAGCTAAGCACAGCCAAACAATGTCAAGCACTGCTAAGCAGTGCCTAAACAGAGATTGTTTAAGCAGTGCTTAGCATGTCTTAGCAGACCTTAGCAGAGCTTAGCTGAGCGAAGCAGATCAGGATTGAAAATTAATCGCAATAATTTGTCTTTGGAAAATAAATACTTAATTTTTCTTCCATGTACTCAAACCCTGCACCTACTACACATAAGGCCATAACTCCAACCACTTGGCTACGTGAATATGTGAAATGTTGCTATACTTTTGCATATACCTCTGAGCTACCTTTAAGCACTGCTAAGCACTGAACCACACTGTGCAAACCCACTAAGCTATGCTTAAGCTTGACCTTTGAATCACAAGTTAAATGCATCTGGTTTCTATTTTTAGATATCTGGTACATGTTGATTATTGCGCTACATGCCGCTCCACACAAGCTTGAAATAAATAAATAAAATTAAAATTAAATACATTGATATAATACACTTGGGCAGTGCAGGGGATGTGTTACTCATCTGCAGACACAGTCACACACTCCATACACTGATAACCGTGTTCCATGGCTCTCCCTCAGGAACGCATCATCATTATTATGCATGGCACACTACTGAGGGGGAACCACGTACACGGACATGGTAACTTCCTTATAGGCTTTACACTGTGCCTACGTGGATTTTATGAAATCTGGGGGCATGATTTGCAGAAACTGTTAGATGATATTTACAAGTGGAACTGCACAATGCCACACAACAGCTTTCCAGAGGGGTCCATATAATGATGACTCTAAAGATTTCATAACAAAATTATATATAGTTAAGCAGGCTTACTGCTTAAATGTTGAGTCTTTCAATACTGAGTCCAGAATTGCTGAAAAAAAAATAAAGACTGAAACAAAAGGAGAGTGGACTGGATTCTGTAAAGTTTGACAAAGCTTTTTATGGACAGCACAGCATGATGAAGGAAGACTTAAGAACACCAGCTGCAGATGCGATTTCAGAAAGCATGCTGAAAATACTTTGGATGCTTATCTATTCAGAGTAGGATAATTACAAACTCCCTGTACTCTATTTTTGATTCCAAAAGATATTGCGTGTGTCAATGCAAGTTAAATATGACAAACTGCAATGCTGACTCTGTTTCTGAAATCCTCAGCATATGCTATATGGACCACAAGAAATGGAAGTTGCTATTACTTATTCTGCTGTATTCTGTAATAATACTGAAAAAAAGAAAAGAAAAATGCAACCTGCAGAGAAGGAACTGCAACAGGCTGCAGTGACACAAGCCATAAATAAGTATGTGGCTGTGTGCTCATGAAGGCAGGCAGCTAGAGTCAGAGCAAGGCTGCAACTAAACCAGTTGTCAGACCAGGAAATAATTGATGGATAGAGTCTAGGCAGACAAATGGTGCAGGTTGTCTGTAACATGTGCCTCACACATGTCTGTGCAGACCCTGCAAGGAAACCCCATTTCCCTTTGAACAAAAGTGGGTCTTACACCAGGTGTACTTGCATCTGGAACATTCCAGAGACACATGTGGGATGCTGTGGGAGTGTTACAAACAGCTTACATCTGTATCCTGTTAAAATTTCTGGCAGTAGTGTGCATAAATGTGGCTAACTGCATCCACTTTCAGTCCACCTCCATGGAGTGGAGAATTGTAATGCACCAGTTTTATAGTATTGTAAACTTTACCTATGTACTCAGAGCAATGGCTTTCACACACATGCACATCGTTATCAAGACACCAATACATCTTGAAGTCATCTGATACATAAACAGAAAGGACTGTCCATCCCTGACCTGCCAGATTGCATGTGCAGTAGATGGCTGCATAACAAACATCATAGCAACACACGCTGGAAGTGTCCATGATGCGGTCATATGGAGGGAAAGTGGACTGACGGCTGCATTCCAGCAAGGTGAAATAGCTGAGGGACTACTGCTAAGTAGGATGTAAGGTATGGATAACACCTCCAACAATATCCATATTAACCTAACGTGTGTTTTCTCCCCACAACAGGTGACTGTGGTTATCCACCTGAGCTGCAGCTAAGGACATTGTACCATGAACCATTAAACGCTGTAGAGAAGGCCTACAACAGAGTCCACACAACAACCAGAAGTACCATAGAGCATGTGTCCAATGTACTGAAGGCTAGGTTCAGATGTCTGGACACATCTGAGGGTACACTTCAATACACACCTCATCTGAGGGTCCACTGCAATACACACCTAAGAAAGCAGCAGATATGATAATGGCATGTGCCATGCTGCACAACATGCTAACTAGAGTATGTAGCGGTCTTCCACTGGCAGGTGTGGGTGAAGTACCCCACAAACTCCAGATGTCTGAAGATGACATGCCACTGGTATCAAAGACAAAGTAGGAGGACATAGGGGGCAGAAGGGACAGGTGTAGGCAATGTAGGGTGTGACCACAAGTGCAGGGTCAGGTAACACAGAAACATCTGCCCCGCAACTTTGTGTCATGACATGACACACATACATGAGTACACAGATTAAACAATGATGATCTGGTGTTGTCCCACCACAGCAGCATGGATTGCATCTAATGACAACTATCCACTAGATGCACACACTGAGCATCAGACATAACACAGTAATCATAACAATAACATTATGAACACATGCAAATCTTTTACTACAGGGATCATCAACTCAGGGCACAGCTGACACAGGTATGCATACAGACTCAAATTATTGTATTGGAGTATGGCGCCAATAAGGGAAACACATCAGTGCAACACATTCCTATCTCTCCACTATAATAAGCTGAAAAAAGGGAAACAATGCAAGACATAATGCAGAACTTTTAATATCACAAGCAAAATATATGACTGCAGAGTGTAAAGTATGAATAAAGTAATGTAATAAATCAAGTCAGCTGTGTTTATTAAAACTGTTGGACTCGTGGCATCAGACATGTCAATGAACACAGGCAGATGACACTGTCATTGCTCTGCACAGCAATCATCATCACCACAGGGTGAGAATGACACTACTGGACATAGTGAATCAACTGTCTGCATTACTCTAATGCATTCTAGGATGCTCATGCTGATGGTTCACACTGAGGTCTGCTCTGACCCTACCACATATGGAAACACTTGACACAGGTTGCTCCACAGAGGAAACTGATGAGGTGTCCCAACCATGTTGAGATGAAGGAGCATTATTGTGACTTGACTGCCCAGTCTTGACTTATGGGACTACAGCAGATGGTCTAGCAGCAGAAATGTGTGCACATTGGAGCATAGACACTGATGACTAATGGGCAATGTTGGTTCTCCAATCAGCTAAGCACAATCAGGATATATAGAACCCTGCTTGCACTACATCAGGGCTGTAGTACCTTTCTACCTCTCCATGCCACAGATAGCATACCTTCATTCTAAGAAGTCAGTGATGCTATTATATTACCAAATCTGTGCTCCTGTCCTTCATGCAGCATACACAACTGGTGTGTAACATGATCTGTGGCACAGGCAATGCTGGGAACATTCATTTGCCTGCAGTAGTAGGTGGGCACCAGCTGACACCTGCTTATGCCCACCATCTTCATGTATGGGTCTATTATGATGGCCAGTATTGGTGTGCTGTAGGGAACTGTCAACATCAACAGCAACCTCAACTTGAATCTGTTCTTCACTGGCCTCTTCCTGCTTACCATCCAATGTCCCATCATTGTCAGAATGTACGTAAAAAAACAAAAACACCACCAAGAACAACTGAATCCTTTAACAAAATGTAGAACAAGTAAAATGAAATAAAATGCAATCCCGTATTTTATTGAATGATAAGCACTTTAAGGAATATCCTTCTTCAGATCGTATAGTATGATAGGGGAATACTCAATAAAAAAACACTTCCATCCAGTCAAGGGTCAATGTAAAGCCAATGCCTTCTCCATGATCCAATCAAATGTAGACCAATAAAAATGGTCAAAAGCAGACACTCCTCCTTTTCATCCAATAGTGTGTCTCCTGTTCTTTAATATAGGTCATAAACGAACAACCGCATTCAAGCCTGGCGGCTTATCTCAAATTGATAATCCATTTAATTTCATTGCATTCTGTAACATTAGTAGTGTCACCTTGTTTCGTGGCCAAGAACATTGTTTCTAACACTTTAAAATAAAATAGATGGGAAGGAAATTGCATAATATGACTAGCAAGACAATTCTTGGGGTCTTTATAATGAATATCTTGAAGATGTCTCAAAACTCTGTTTTTGAAACACTGGTCAGTTTTGCCTACATAATAAGCAGGACAGTCTGAACAACTAGCCAGGTACACAGCATGAGGAGTATTACAATCAGCTTGGCAAGAGAAATGATACTGGATCTTGCTAACAGGGTGTATAAATTAATTGCTGGTATCAATACTATTACAAGCCATGCATCTGCCACAATGAGAAGTTCCTTTTTTAGTTGTTTAATAGATGTATTCTTCACACCATCCTTCATGCAGAGCAGACGTTTCAAGTTCTTTTTATTTTTAAAGGTGAATCTTGGTGTTTCACCTACAATCTCTTGTTTCAATCTATCTCCTTTTTTTTTTTTTTTTTTTTTTTTCCCCTTTCTTCTCATATCTGTTCATTTTCATTTCTTTACCTTTTTCTTCTTAAAAAAACTTTTCTCCTCCTCCACTAAAGTGTTTCTTTTTCTTTTTTTTATTTTATAAAGTTTAAGTTCTATGTAACATTATAAGTCGTATTTGTTGTCCCTTGTGTTTGATATGTTTATTATTTAATATTTTATATCCTAGAAATGTGTTTTTTTCATGTGTAAACAATTTTTTTTAGGTTAGTACTATTTTATTATCTTCTCTTCTGTGATTGTTTCTTTTTTTTTTTTTTTGTTTTTTGATTACTTGTTAAAATTTGTGGAGCTTTTTTCTCCGCCTCTACTGAAAAAAATGATATATATAGCTAGACTAGCCCGGTCAACAAATGTAAAATAAATAAATAAATAAATAAAATCTCCCATATCTTGTTGTCTTGTGTTAGGATGGGCCAATATTTCTTTATGATCCCACATATTTCATGACAATCATTAGTCTATGTTACACTAAAATTTATGCCACTTCTATTATAATTAGAAGATGCCCTCCTATTACTGGGAGTATTAGTTCTATGCAGTAGTGGGGCTCCTTTATTTTTCCTTAAGTTTGTTAACTCATCTTTTCTTAGTGTGATGTCATTAGTAGTGTAGCCTCTTTCTTTTAGATTGTTTTGTAAGTAAGAAACTTCTTTTTCATAGTCTGATTCACTGGTGCAAAGTCTTGATATCCTTGTAATTTCATTCTCCATGATATTCTTCGAGATATGCTTGGGATGCATATTACTTTCATGTAGGTAATGGTACTTCCAAGCCTCTTTCCTGTATATCCTGGTACCAGTCTCCTTATCTTGTTCTAAAAATAAGATTACGTCCAGGAAGTCTATATTAGTGTCTGATGATTGGACACTAAATTTCAGAAATGTGGTAGATTCATTTAAATATGCTACAAAGGACTGTAGTTGTTCTTTATGTCCATTCCAAATAAGAAGGACATCATCAACAAAGCGAGCATAATAAGCCACATTCTCAAACCAAGGATTAGAGTCTACAAGGACATTTTCTCTCTCCCACTCTGCGAACACTAAGTTAGAAAAGCTGTTAGCACATGGTGTTCCCATGGCTACTCCCCAGCATTGCCAATAATAATTCTTCCCATAATAAAAGATGTTTGTTTCCAGCACTATCTCAAGCAGTGTGCAAATACGTTCTATATCCAAGTTGCATGTATTCCTTCTAATGAAGTTTCTCACAGATTATATACCATACTCATTTGGAATAGATGTAAACAGGCTGCAAATGTCTAAAGTTACTAATAAAATGTTAGAATATTTTCTCAGTCTGCTTTGAACCATCTTCAATTGATTCAATAGCATGCTAGTGTCTTTAAGAACTGTTGGTACTGCTGATAGTAGAACTTTTAGTTGTTTCTCCACATACATTGAAAGAGATTCAGTGACCCAACCTCAGCCAGAAACAATGGGATGTGGGGGGGGGGGATTGGAAATGTTCTTATGAATTTTAGGCAATCCACTGATGGATGGTATCATAGGGTGTGGTGTCGCAAAAAACTCATAAAGTTCCTGATTTATTCATCCTTGCATTACCATATCATATAGATCTTCTTTCACTCTAATTAAGGCTTTATTTAGTTCAAACTTACTAATTTTCTGGTAGGTTTTCTCATCTTGTAACATATGCAATATTGAAGCATAATACCATTCAGCATCAAGTGCCACAATAGCACCACCTTTATCTGAAGGCTTGAGTACTATGTCTTGATTTTTCTGTAAATTAAATAGCGCTTCTTTTTCCTGCAAAGTAATATTGTAATACTGTCATGCACATTGATTGCTTTGCCTTAATTCCTCTACTTCCCCTTCACAAAGTTTAATGAAAAGTTCAACTGCTGGAGGATTAATGTGGGTAAAAGTACTAGGTTTCTTTTAGTCCGAGGTAAAAGCTGTCGGCTGGTTGCCAAAGATATTTTTCAAGGATACATTCCTACCAAAATATGTGGCTTCTATAGAAAACTCACTCAGATAAGATGAAAGGGAGGGAATGAACGTTAAACCTTTATTCAGTAGCGTTAGTTGTTCTTTATTCAAAACATACTTAGATACATTAACTACTAGGTTAAAGTAATTTTCTATGCTGTTTTTTTTTTTCTCTTCCTCTCCTGGCTGTTGGATCTGGGGTTCCTTTGCCAGGTTTGTTTTAGAAAAACTGGTAAATTAGGTACAATAGGTGCATGTACAGCTCCTGATTTAGGTATAGCCCCTAGAGTTGATGTACTCGCTCTTTCTGTATCTTCAGTAGGAGCATTAGAACTCACTGTGCTCATAGTTGTTAATAAGGGTGTTGTTCCATGCACTCTTTCTTCATTAGCACAATTGTTTGCTGATTCCCCAGGGACTAGAGATGTACCAGTAGTTTGCACATGTAAATTTGTCGGCATTCTGCCTGGTTGCTGATTCCTGTTAAAGAGAGTTTTTTCCTCTCTGGGCCATTCAGATATTCTTCCTTGTTTAAAGTCAGAAATGTCCCTTAGCAGTTTCTGAGTCTTCTGTGCCTTTAGCTTGTTGTCATAAAGGTTTAAATTAAACTGCAGAGTCTCTAATTTGCCCAAACAAAAATCTGATAGATCCATCTTATCTAATCCAGCTTGTTTCAGCTTAATCTGTTTTATAATAGTCTCTTCTTCCAGTTTGAAATAATCCATTAACAGTTGTAAATATTTGAAGCTAGCTTCAAGGTTTATAGCTTGCCACTTAGAAAGCAAGTCAGGATATTTATTCCCATAGCCTGGCATGCATTTTACTCTTATTCCCGAGGGATGACTTTATAATGCATGCTGGCTTCCAAGTGGAAGCACTGCCATTGCAGTCTTTTCATACGATATGCAGCTGTTTCCATTAAATATTATTTCAAAATTCTCAGTTTTAGCATTAACATTATTTATAGAGGTACCTTCCAAATCCATGTTCAGGCATAGCAGCGGGTTCAACTTGTCCACAGAGTTTTCTTGCATTGCATCAAATTTCATGAACTCCACCATATTTCTTCCTTTCCCAATCACAGAGCTCATGCTTTCATCAGCCATGTGCAGCTACTAAGAATAAGCAAAAATCAATAAAGTAAAAAATATACTTGTAGCTGCCAAAGGTGTATGAGGTACAAGCCAAACAGTATGTAAAAAAACAAAAACATCACCACAAACAACTGAATCCTTTAATAAAACTTAGAAGGTAGAACAAATAAAATGAAATAATTCCCATGATCCAGTCAACTGTAAACCAACAAAAATGGTCAAAGGCGGACACTCCTCCTTTTCATCCAATAGTGGGTCTCCTGTTCTTTAATAATGGGTGTAAAGGAACAACCACATTCAAGCCAGGTGGCTTATCTGCTCTCAAGTTGATAATCCATTTAATTTCATTGCATTCTGTAAAATTAGTAGTGTCCCCTTGTTTCATGCCCAAGAAAGTAGTTTCTAACACTTTAAAATAAAATCGAGGGTCTATATTAGATCATCAAAATGGCTAATTTCTAATGATCTAATATCGAACCCAATATCTCGAATCCTGAAGACAGTGAAGCTGCACAAAACTGAATTCTTTCCTAGGGAAAGAATTCATTTGGCCATTATTGTGGCTTCGCTGTTTTCAGCGATGCAGTGGAAAGTTACGGGTTAAGTTAAGGTAAGTGTGTGATTGTGCAGACGATCGTGTTAGGGCACGGGTTGGGTGAGTTAGGGTTATGGCATGGGTCAGGTAAGTGTGTGATTGTGATGGACGTTAGGGTTAGGGGTGGGTTAAGTGAGTTAGGGTTAGGGTGCGGGTGAGGTGAGTGTGCGATAGTGACAAAATTTGGTTTTAGTGGTGTGTTAAGTGAGTTAGGGTTAGGGCACGGATGAGGTGCATGTGTGATAGTGACAGACCTTAGGGTTAGGGTCTGGGTTAAAGTAAGTGGATAGATAGTAGTGTATGTGCAGTGTAGTGCAGGGTTAGATGTAGCTTTTAAGTGTATGTGTATGGATTGCTGCTTTTTCATTTGCTTGTGGTGTGTGTGTGTGTTTCTCAGAACAGCAATTTTTTTCCCTGGGAAAAAATTCGCTGTTTTGAGGTTTCGATATTGTTAGGGTTCGGGTTTTGCAGATTGACATTAAGGCATTTGATAATGAGCCGTTTTGATGATCTAATATTGACCCTAAAATTGATGGGAAGGAAAGTTTTCCTCCACATCTGAGGGAACAGCTGCATCCACATCACTGTCACCATCTTGGCCGGACTGTATCATCATGTTACTGTCCTGTGTCCCAGGGGCCATGCTACCATACTGAGACACATCAGATCCCATATCACGATCACTGGACAGACTAATGCAAAATGCTTATAATTGATAAGCAAAAAAGAGACAGATGACACAGATCAGGGCAATGTGCTCAATATCACATATCTCACTGCAATGTTACATATAATAATGACTTACCATGAGATCTTGTCTGTTTATGAGTTGTGGAATTTATATGACAGGGAATAGCCAATAAGGTTACATAGTCAACATACATAACATATGTGATGAATACAAACAAAACTCACACCTGACAAATACTCCTCAGAAGATGGTTCTGTAGGAGAGGGATGAACTTCAACTAATGTAGGGGAAAAAAGTCAGCATTATTAATCATATAATTACCAGCATGAACCATTCAAACAGCGTTAAAACACATGGTAGGTTTTATACAGATATACCACTCATTTGTGCACTGGATGATGATGCAGGCTGGACTAGGAATGGGTTGAAAGATACAATATTAATGGAGGACAACAACAGGAGTTGCGACAATGACATGTACGAAAGATAGGTAATAGCATACAACTGACAGACTTCAGCTGTTGTGAGTTTGTATGTTGTGCTGTGGATCCTGCAGTGGGAAAGTAAAGAGAAAGGCAACACAGTCATGTGTGCAAGCAACAGAATATTGATAGCATGACATATACAACACAGTAAAAGGGCTGCAGATACTCATTTGATGGATGTTGCACTGGTTGGACAGATGTACCTGTAATGAAAAACAGTGGCATTAATGTTATGCATCACAGATCTGCTATGCATTGTTACAAACTATGAACCTGTTGCAGTAACACACCTGGTCTTTGTACTTGCACCTGCTTGACTTGGGCCTCCACTGGATGTACATGTAGCGTACAATGTTAGGGAAATATCAATATGACAGTAAACAGCAGTACCATGACATGAGGCCTAGACAATAACAGGTAGTGGTAACAGTAACACAGTATGGAGATACTCACATGCTATTCACTGATATTGTCTGGAAGTAGACAGAGTTGTGACTATTAATCATAAGATTATCATAGGATCACAGAAAATTTCTAGGCTATCGACCTGGAGGTCATTTTAATCCTAGCTGTTTCATCCCAATGTAATATCATGAAAATACTAGTCAATACCCAAGATTGCATTTCGTGATGACTGCCCATGTCCAGGAGGGCTGTGAGCACTATCACTGCTAAGAATTTACGGTGCCCTCTATACTCATCTAGGTTCCTTTTGAACAGTGTTATAGAGGTGCTCTGTTTCACATGAATTGGTAGCCTGTTCCAAAGATGCAGCAGTTACTGGGAGATAAAGCTGTCCCTCTAGCATGTCCTATTAAAGTCACAGACCATATTTAGGTCCCTGGAATGGGTAGCCCTAGTCCCATTTGATTTACTGATATGCAGCAAGTTCATTAGGTTTGGGTTTTGGATTGCTGTGTAGGCCAGGCATAGGTCTCCCCTAAGAAGTCTATACAACACTGAGTATAGTGACAGGGACTTTAGTCAGTCTGTGTAAAGCTCATGCTTGAGCCCCTTGATCTTCTTTATTGAAACCTTTGAGGTCTCTCCAGTTGCTGCAGGTGCTTTGTACGGTATATGCCAAATGGGGCATTATATTCAATTATGGGCTGGATCAGTGCTGAGTATGGAGGAGTTATAACCTCTTTTGCTCTCGAAGTGATGCCTTTACTAATCAAGTGTAGCTAGAAAACCTTCCTTACTACAGTAGACACATAGTGGTTGAAGTTAAGGTTGCAGTCAACATGTGATTCCAGGTTTCTTACCACTTTATGGGTACTTAGGATATTGCTGTTGATTTGACAGTGTCAAGGGATATTGTTTGTGCCAAAGGGAATAGTGATGCATTTCTTTACATACAGTTTGAAACCATGACTACTACATCAGTCATTGATCTGTGTGAGACTCTACTGGACTATACTGACATCACTTGGGGATTCAGTAATTGCACCTAGCATGCAGTCATCTGTAAACTTGATCAGCCACAACCCCTTAGTTTTCACCTGAACTTCTGAGAAGTATATACCAAACAGTAGGGGGCCCAGCACTGACCTCTGTGGCACCCCACTGGTAACAGGTCTGCTGGTTGATGTGGAGTCACCCACTTTGATAGTGTGTGTCCGGTTTGTGAGCCAGTTGGCAACCCATCTTACAACAAAGGGGTTTACTTTCAGTTTGCTTAGTTTATTGGCAATGCCTGAATGTGGGATTGTGTTGAAAGCCTTTGCCAGGTCGAGATATGCTGTGTGCACAGATTTGCCCTTGTCAATGGTTCTGGTCACATTTGCAAAGAAGTCCACCAGATTTAACAAGCAGGATCTGCCCTTGACAAAGCCAAATTAGGTAGGATCCAGGATTTGGAGGTCACCTATGTCTTTATTTATGAAGTCCATGATAACACTCAAGTACTAACTCCCTTGCCCAACACTTCCTAGAATTTATAAACTTGAATGCCCTGGATCAACTGGTCAACACCCTCACCAGAGGTGACAGACAACATATTGGACCTGGTCATCACCAACATGGATGACCGGTTTTCCACACTGGAAGACAATGCCTCAGTGGTTAGATCAGACCATAGACTAATTACTCTGGATATCCACATACTGCCCCCATCCCCAATCAAGAAAACCACTGTAAAAAACTTTCAAAAGCAAACTTCACGTTACTTAAGACCGAGGTGGAAAGGTTCACAGCCCCCATGCTAAAGGACAATGCTGCCCAAGCTGATGAATCCCTTATAAAGGCACTCTATGAGCACCTGCAAGAATGCATGGAATGTGCTATCCCAAGCAAAACCAAGACTCACTCCTCCAAGAAAAGGAAACCACTGGTGGATCCCTACCATAAACAAGCTATACAATCGAAGGAGGAAACTAGTACAAAAAAGTGTAAAATCCCAAGAAGGAAAGACATCCCTGATCAGTATTAGCAATAAACTATGATCCCTCATAAAATCATCCAAGGCTAGCTTCGAAAGAAAAATTGCTAATGACTCCAAAGATAACCACAAAGTGTTCTTTAGCTATGTCAAGAACCTAAGTGGAAACTCTCAGAGCTGCTCTGAGTTAGTGCAGAATAGCACAAAATACACTGAACCAACTGATAGTGCCAACATTATGGCAGACAGGTTTAGTGCAAACTTTACCCCCCTCTCACCCCCTAAAGGGCCCATAACCCTACCAGATGATTGTAGAGCCCCAGCAATCACTGACACACAGGTTAAAACAGCCCTATCCAAAGCCAAAAATACAGCTTCAATGGGACCGGATGGTGTCCCAGGCTGTGTCTTACATGAGCTCCAAAATGAAATAACCCCTCACCTAAACACAGTGTTCAAACTCATCTTCTCTACAGGCTACGTACCCATAGAGTGGCACACTGCAATGGTTATCCTGCTCCACAAAGGTGGAGCCACAACGGACCCCGAGAACTATCGCCCTATAAGCATGACTAGTTTGGTGTACAAGGCTATGGAGCGCATCATCATGGAACTCATTAACAGAGACATTGGGAACCTCCAAAGATTGGACCCTACCAAGTTTGGCTTTGTTAAGGGCAGATCATGCCTCCTAACCCTGGTGAACGTCTTTGAGACAGTTACCAAGGCTTTAGACTAGGAAAAGGAGGTCCACGCAGCCTACCTAGATCTCGCAAAGGCTTTTGAAACTATTCCCCATTCTGGTATTATAGACAAGCTCACTAGCCTGAACATAAACCCCTACATCACAAGATGGGTTGCCAATTGGCTCATGGATAGAACCCACACGGTGAGAGTTGCAGGCTCTAGGTCCGACTCTAAACCAGTTACAAGTGGCATCCCCCAGGGCTCAGTCCTGGGACCCCTCCTGTTTGGTATATACTTCTCAGAGGTACAGGCAAGCACAGGAGGACTATGGCTGACCAAGTTCACAGACAACTGCAAACTGGGGGCCATGATTGACTCTCCAGATGATGCAGACATCCTCTAGAAGGGTCTCACTGAGATGGATACCTGGTGTCAAAATCATGGCCTCAAGCTAAATGCCAAAAAGTGCATAGTCATCCCCTTTGGAAAAAAACAAAGTACCCGTAAACTACCACATACGTGGTAGTCCCCCTAAATACAGAAAATGTAATACATGATCTGGGGACCCAAGTAGACAGTAATCTCTCCTTTGATAACCATATTGCCAAGGTGGTTAAAAAATCCTTCTATGTGGCCCACCTAATCACAAAAGGGTTCACATCTAGAACAAAAGAGGTTATTGTGCCCCTCTACTCATCACTCATCACTCATCAGACCCATCATAGAGTACAATTCCCCATTTGGGATGTACCTTACAAGACACATTCAACAGCTGGAAAGACCACAGAAGTACCTCACCAAGAGGATTACTGTTCTCAAACAGATGCCCTATGCAGCCTGACTGAAGAAACTCCAGCTGTACTCGGTTGCATACCGCTTACTCAGAGTTGATCTCTGCCTGACATACAAGGCCATGTCCAACCCAGAATTGATGGACATGCTCCACCTAAAAAAAAAACAAATCCCTGAGAGCCACATGATCTAGGGATCTAAACCTCACCACTACGATAAATAGGATGTGCTGGAGGGATAGATTCATGTCCCAGAGACTCCCCATGCTTTGGAACAGAATTCCAATCCACATTAGGCAGAGCCCCTCACTAACACTCTTTAAGAGAAACTTTGATGAGTGGATGGGAAACAGAAAATTTAACACAGGGATCACTGCAGTGCTCTGCTGGACATAGGCACAGGGAACTAATGGCTCTGCTGGATAGAGGCACAGGGAATTAATCTAAGGGGGCAGCAAAAGCCAACACATTCTGGCTAGGCTTATAGATGCCCTTGGGCAGATATCCTGGTGCTTACCTATGAACCTATGAACCTATATGTTCCATGACATTACAGATGAGGCTGGTCATGCTTATGGTTCTGCAAATTGCCAGGTCTATTGCTAGGCCACCTTTGTTGAGGGGAATAATTGTTGCTGTTTTCCATTCTGCAGGAACAAAGCCTGTGGATAGGCTATGATTGAAAAGGCTACTTAATGGTGATGCTAGTTCATGTTTTTTTCCTTGTTAGAAGACAGCTTGGGATGCCATCTGGTCCCATAGATGATGTGTTTTTGTCTTGGACAAGGCTTTGATGGACCTACTCTTCAGATGTGTAGGGTGGGGGGGTTTAGGGGAAGATTTGTGAAAAGTTAGGAGGGGAAAAGGGAGTGAAATTTTCACCAAACCTATCCGCTAACAGGTTTTCTATTTCTATGGGGTCATTGTGTGTGATACCATTGGTCACTAGTTCTGCACATGCTTGAGCCCTACCTTTTAGGCTACATACATAGCTGTAAAAGGCCTTAGGGCTATCTTTGGCTGTACTTGCTAAGTTTCTCTCAAAGGAACTCTTAGAGGATTTGACAAGTTGTCTTATTTGCCTGTTGAGGCTGAGGAGGGTGCTTTTCCATTGTCAGGGCCTTGCCTTTGTTTTTTTGGACAGTAACTTTTTGCATTTATTGTAAAGTTTGTTGATGCTGAATGTCCACCATGTCAGCTTGTTTTTACTTCAGGGTCTAGCTTTGAGTCTTTCTGGTATAGTCGAGTTTATACACTTATGGCACAGGGCTATAGTGTAAGCTTCAGCTGTAGTTACCACTTCCAGCTTGGGGTGGGTCTTGGAATGCACTTATACCTTCACCTAGGAGGGTATAGTTTGCCTTGGTGAAACTTTTAGTCTAATTTTACCCTTTGTGAGTTCTGATGTTAGTGCCAGCTCGAAGGTGACTGATTTGTGGTCAGTTTTAATTAATGAGAGTCTGACAGTTGCGGCAGAGCATCTGTTTGACATATTAGTGAGGACCAGATCTCGAATGTTTGTTCCTCTTGTCAGTGAATGAACAATTTTTTTCCATGGCATTTGAATTAACAAGGTCAAGGAACTTTTGCACTAGTCAGTTGGGGATAGCATATGCTTCCCAGTTGATGGTGGGATATTGAAATCCCCCATAACCAGAGTGCTCAGTAAAATTTGGATTTTCCCCAGTTTGGACAAGTAGGCTTCATGGGCATTGTGACCCACGTGGTGGTATCTATAATGGGCTATGACTTGAATGGGGGTCTTACCCACCATAGCCTGGACTTGGGGTAACTTTATAGAGTTGCTTAACTAGATGGGAGATACATTTATCTCTGATATAGATAGAAACACCACCTCCTTTGGTTCTCACATGTTCATTTTGTGGTCTAAAGGTGTGAAAGGCATTGTAACCTTGGTTGGGTACTGTCTGAGGACTTGAATCAGGTTTCTGTGACTACATAGACATCCATATCTTCTAGAGATAGAAGTGCTTCTAGGGAGTGCAGTATTTTGGTTTAAGCTCCTAGCATTTAGCAGCATGACCCTTATTTTGTTCTGGTTGGTTAATTTTATATTTATAATGTTGTTTTCTAGACCTTGCCTAAAAAAAGGCACTATGGGGGAGGCAAGAGCCTTTGCCAACAGCCAAAAGCCAAGAGGTGCCAGGTGGAAACTCTCTCTGGCAAAGTAGTGTGGTTTGTCAACCACAGCTTCCCAGGCTGACAGGAACTGGATCCCCTTTTAATGACACCAAAATCTAAGCCAGTTATTGAAATCAATCATTTTTTGTTTATACTGCGGCATCATTCTAGGTGCAAACAGCTTTACACATGTTGGTTGCACTGTTATGTCTGTGCTGCAGTTGTATGAGTACATGTCATTACACTTACATTTATCATCATCAACCTGTGTAGATCTGCTTGCACGGTCAGTTCTGCTGCTGTAAATCCTAAATGACAGTACATGAATATGCTTCTAACAGCAGCATGCAAAGATTTATTCTATAGCCATCCATGCCATTGAAAGCAAGACTTTCATTTTGGGCGTGGAACTCTTGCTTCTAACCCACCCTGTGTATGCATCACTCCCCAGTCACTGTATGCAATGAGGCAAGAAATATTAAGATCTCATCTGAAGATCAATGGTGGTCCACCTACAATGGCATTCCTTGATCTGTCATGCCATTGTAACCTGTTGGCTGCAAGGATGTTCATGTCAGCACAGTGTCATCAAGAGGCATCATGGGTTGTATTGTGACTCCAACCACAATCATGTTGCTGATGTCAGCACACACTTCATTTCTCCATACTGTATTCCCTGTATGTCTAGGGAGTCTCCATCTATGTTGTCACAGAGCATCTAGTGTGATGTTATTTTCCTGTGGGAAGAAGTTATCACCCCTAGGTCTGTTTGCCATCTGAAAGACTATGATATGCACATGATCATATTCCTGTGGGAGGCCAGTTGTGCAGATGATTATGTGGACAGCATATGTCACCATAAACAGCTTGCATTCATGTGCAGTGCAAAAGTCTATAAAACATGGACTGTGGCAAATACTAGTGTGACACATAAAAAGTAACAGCAATGCCTGCATACATAACAGTTGTAAAATAACTTGTGACATCTGTAGAGGCTGTCTGCGGGACTAGAATCCCTTCTACTACATATCTGTTACCTGTTAAATGGAGGTCAAAAAGACAACATGATCATGCCACAGGAATCTGCCAATGCTTTACATTAAAATACTACACAAATTAACAATTGAGCAACTTCCAGAAAGTGTTAGACAACCTCGGGATCAGTAAACAGGTCATAGAGAGTAAAGATCCATTTTATATTGAGCCGGTAATTATAAGACTTTTGTTAAGAACCTTCAGTGAATAAATATCTGTAACAGCAAAAGAACATATTACATACGGATAATGTCAGAATCCTTAGGTTTCTGTATCTAAACCACAGAGCATATGGTGTTACCAGTAAGGCATATGGATAATCCATAAATCTGTCTTTATATACCGTTCACTTTTATTATGTAAATATCTATACAATTTCATATGGGAAATTACTGCATGGCTTTAATGAAGATGGCAACACCTGTATGCATAAAGGAAAATCAAACATCACCCCAGTAAGTTCCAAGCATTTCTCTTAAAGCACACATTTTCAACAAAAATAAATCTAAACAAGTACCTTTGAGAATGAGTAGGGTTAACGGAGGTAATATTCCCTAAAACAGGAATTCTATCAGGTGGCAATTTATCTCATCACTGCCTCTGACTCAGGTTTCACTGAAAGTAAGATCATCTAATGTGCACCCATCTTTAACTACCATTTTTACAAAGCATAATTAATGAGGTTCATTAAAATTCAAGATTTTTTTATCCACTTTGCACACATCCACATAAATTCTCTACATTCAGTGTAATGCCCAGGTGCTCCACACAAGTATCTTGTAGGTATTGATAAATGGTACCATGTGTGGCATGTGCCCATTATCTTCCAATGATCTGATAATGTGACATAAGCACCAGTTTTACTACTGATTTTGATACATTTACAGATCAGTCCATTGCAACCTGTGAACTGAGTGGGGCATCTCTGAGAATTTTTCAATTTATAATACATTTTCCATTGTAGTATCGAGATGGCTACTTACAGGAGGCTGAGACAATAATGTCTGGACACCCAGTTGGACTGAGCAGGAGTCCACACAGATGCTCACCATCTACACTGGAGTGGAGCATCAGATGGGAGCCAGGTCAAGGAACTTCACAATGATCAACATTTGGAAACTGATTTTAAGAGAGCACTGATGACAATGGGGATCTACTAGATTGGACCTGCATCAGAGCGACAGGGGGGAGCTTTGTCAGAGAGATGACAAGATGTGGAGACAGCCGATGGATCCCTACAGTAAGTGTCACAATCCTAGGTATAGCTGAGCATTCCTATGAAGTTTAGAGATATAGCTGTGCCAAAATACATTAGATAGAGGTCTTTTATAACCATTAAGTAGCCGTATTGACAATTAGCTTATCCGGCTAATTAAGAAGACATGGTGACTGTTTTCTATATAAGCACAGACTCTATCCCCACACTGTTAATTTATTCGCTAATGTTTATAATACGCATAATTCTAAACTTAATAGATGTACATCTGTTTTCCAACATATATAGTGACATAATTTCACACATCGACTAAAGACACTTATCACTCATGCCTATAGTGCCTAGGTCACTAATAACTATATATTTCATAGTTATCCATTATAGTATGACAATATTGTCTACTCTAGCAGTATATATCTCAATACTAACTGATAAATAACTTCTTTCTTTCATTCCTCATAATAAAGTGAAAATTCTTACTTCAGTCCCACTTGTTTAAGCCATGAGGAATGGTCATCTGACTGATTACACATATGTTTTCAGTTATGTGTCGATAACTGTTATTTATCTAGAGTATATCAGCAATTAGTGTTGGAAATTTCCATATTCATCCATTATCTAAAGGAATTCAGATTAACACAAGCAGTTTGTCAAAAAGAGGCATGTGCTGCATGTTAGTTTGGCTTGTAAGGAAACCAGCCGACATGTCTATATTTTGGTATGCTGTGGGTTCAAATCCATATAGGGGAAATATGTCATTGAATTGTTATCCTGGTTTATTTCACTCATAGTCAAATATTTTTCTCTATATAACTGCTTATTGATATTAACATTTATTTTGGGCATGGTTATAAATAAATCGGTTAGTTGTCAAATTCCTACGAATATGCTCAGAATCTGTAATGGTCTGTTAACAGCAGGTCTTTAAGTGCAGGGGTAGTAAAGCTTGCTACAGACTGTTATGTCTAGTAAAGTTTTTTGCAATATGTTATTATCTTCAAAAGTGCTATCAGGTGTTGTTTTGTCATTAATTATTAATCTCACTTCAAAAAACACATCATCCTTATCTTTTGAGGGAGGCAGAGTTAAAATAGAAATGCAGATCAGGGAAATACAGTGAAACGTGTATATGTTTTGTGATGTGCACTTTGCCAAGGAATATCTTTAAATGTAGACTTCCAATATACCTTACTGTGTCCGTGATGTACATCACCTTTG
Source organism: Protopterus annectens (assembly GCF_019279795.1). Lineage (NCBI taxonomy): Eukaryota > Metazoa > Chordata > Ceratodontiformes > Protopteridae > Protopterus > Protopterus annectens. The sequence goes on from NC_056735.1 coordinate 1,219,257,473, forward strand.
ACGATTCTGTTAACAGAAGCTGTATGATATGGGCCACTGTCCCACTGTCTGAGGAATGTATGTTTTCCATTGCTGTTAACGTGTGTGACCACAGTGCTGACATTAACTCATTCTTGCTAGTTATTTACATACATGCTCAGCACATGCTCATTTTTTGAAATCCAAAGCCATGATCCATATTAGTAGACCATCCCCATCCAGTCATGTCATAGAAGCAATTCTATTCACCTCATTTCCAACACATACTTCTGGTCAAGATGGCTAAGCTAGGTAGGTAGGAAGGTATAAAGGTTAGAGTTTATGTTTCAGTTACAGTTTGAATCTCATATCCTGTGTTCAAAGATGTAAAAGCCCTTGTGGAAAATGTGTATGGTGATTATCTAATGTACTTCAGAATTAAATTTTCTAGAACCTGACTGAGAAATGTATATCCCTGTTACTCAAGGAATACATCATTCACAGATGCTCTTTTCTTTTATCAGGACCAGATTCATGCCCTGTGCATCATGTGGATACACAGGCTTGAGGAGCAGTGGAGTGAAAGAATTATGTTGCTTAATGTTTCTGTTTTGTTAAATGAAATGCATTTGATCATTGTACAAGCCTGCATTTTTTTGTATTACCATGTATATTGTTAGAATGACTGAATGCCCATTAGGA